>NW_017670418.1:730935-736803 GCF_001879085.1 Nicotiana attenuata
TGGGGGGGGGGGGGGGGGGATATGATTCATGATATCGAATTCGGGAGATATTTGAGTTTAAAAAATGAAGTCAAATTGTTTTAACATGGCAAATTATTTCATCAGCTTTCTGGTTTTTATTTTATAGAAGAAGAAATTTGATGAAGTGGAAGTGTTAATAAACAGGATGGAAAAGATAGAATTAAAAAGATCAAGCACTCGAGCCAAAGTCTTGGGCACAGTGGTTTCCATCGCTGGAGCATTCGTAGTGACTCTCTACAAAGGCCCAAAATTATTAGTGGCTATCACGTCCACGCCCAATTTCCTTAGCCAATCTCTCAGCTCATCCCAATCGAATTGGATGCTTGGCGGCCTTTTCCTCACAACTGAATATATTTTGGTTCCTATGTGGTACATTGTTCAGGTGAATGCAGACTTAGTTCCTGAATAGAGAGCTACTCTTTTCCAACAAAACAAATTAGCTGATTTTGAGTCAATTTATCTGATGACAGACATGGATTATGAAAGAGTATCCAGCTGAAGTGACTGTAGTTTTCTTCTACAACTTGTGTGTGAGCTGCCTAGCTGCTATTGTAGGCTTTTTCACTGAACCCGATTCCAGCAAATGGCGAATTAAACCAGATATTGCACTGGCCTCCATCCTATGCTCTGTAAGTGAATTGAGAAATAAGTTTGATCGTACATCTTTGTTATATACATACCAGGCACTACATTCTCCAGAATCAAAGCAATTAGATGTCCAACTCGGGCATATATGACATGGCCAATCATTTGATGTGAAAAGCCTACCACCCCGCTTTCCTAGACTACCAAGTTGTTGTCTTTTAGCCGTCCATGTATAGAGATGGCAAATACATGGGTTGGGTCAAACTTGGACAAGTTAAAATAGTCAAATCGGCAAAGGAAACTCATCAAAGTTGGATCAAAATGAGTTGGGTCAATATGGGTAAAATAGTGGTCATAACTCAAATCCGCCTAACATGACCTTGCCTCTTCTTTTAGATTTTTTCTGTTTAGCTTTTTAAAAAATCGTGAAAGTCAATGTATTTTTTCGTATATTATTAGCTTAAGTTCTTCCAAATTTACATTGTTTCTAATCTCCAAATTTGCTTTTGTATTGTTGTGTTTTGGTTGTATTTTGACTCGTCAAGTTACATTATTTTGATCCAAAAGTTCGATGTGTCATTTTGAATTCAACTCGTTGGGTCAAGTCAACAAACGCGTCATAACTCATAACCCAATCCGCTTAAGCTTGGACGGATTACTATATATGAGTTGATTTTGCCAGCTCTGTAATCTAGTACGATGATGAAATGATGTGTGCTGCATTACACAGGGAATTTTGGGCTCATCCCTAAACAATACCATTCACACCTGGGCTTTGCGCGTCAAAGGACCAGTGTATGTAGCAATGTTCAAGCCACTGTCCATTGCCATTGCAGTAGCCATGGGAGTCATTATCCTAGGAGATACTCTTTATTTGGGAAGGTACTAACTCCTCAACACATCTATTTTCTTTCATAATTTATGTCATTGCAGATCTAATCTACTACTTTCTGCTTTGACAATCAGCGTTCTGGGAGCGACTGTAATTGCCATCGGATTCTATACTGTAATGTGGGGAAAGGCAAAAGAGATGCCTGAATACGATGATTCTAATGATCTCGAGTCTACTTCAGCCCAAAAGTTTCCTTTGTTACAGAATTACAAAAATGAAGGTATCTCAAACAAGTAAACAAGTTAAATGAACTCATCAAGCAGAAAGGCAAGTCACACAAAAAGCGCGCAGTTGCTGCAAAGCAAGAAAGAAGCTACTATTTTTGATACACAAGGGGAGCAGTTGTATAGGAAGAAACAAAAGGCTGCTGTTGGGAGAAGCAGAGCAGCAAATTGTAGGCATATATATCCTTGTTTTGTACAGCTCTTCTGAAACAGCATGCTCAACTTGTATCTCATGAATGAACTAAAGCCTATTTTAGTACAGTAACTGAACAAAAATGTAACAGGTAAGCAATTAAGGGCTACTAATTAATCAAAATTAAACAGGATGTATGCATCCTTTCTGTACCTCAACAGGCTCTAGTGTACTTTATATAAAGAAAGATTGTTAAACCATAATGATTCTGCTTATATTCTATAATTCATTTCCAGAATTAATTGCAGCATCTATCTACAGAGTGCTCTCAAAATTAAACACTAAAACTTGCCAGGACATGGTTGCTAGAGGTGGCAGAATCAGCTCATTTTTTTGTAACTTGTCTAATTTTCTTAAGTTTAAATGGACTGAACTCAATTTGTTGACTTGATCCAATTGGTCAGATGGGTCAAAATAGTGTATCCGGCGGGTCAAAGTGCAACCCAAACCCGGCATACAAAATGAACTTGGAGATTGGGAATTAAGTAAATTTGAAAGGAAAAAAAAAACAGTTAAGCTAATAATTTAAGCAAAACAATTTTCTTTTCTTTTTTCCATAAAGCAAAACTATAAAAGTAGGAGAAATTTGGTCACGTTAGGTGGGTTGAGTATGACTCGTTATTAGACTCATCTTGATCCAACCCATTTTAATCCAAGCAATTTTGGTGAGTTGAATCATGACTCATTTATAAACTTGACATGTATTGACTCATCAAGATTGATCCAATCCTCCTATTTGCCACCAAAAATATATAAATATGCTACTTTTTTGGGGAACTTTAAGGTCCTAGTCCAACTAGACCTCATTTGTTTGCACTTAATGGAGGTCTGAAACTTAATCATTCAGATCTCAGACATTAAGTGCGTTTGTTTTTTAAGTCTGAATCTTAATATTCAGATCTTAATCATTAAGTGTGTTTGTCTTTTTACTTCACAATCACTTAATGTGTCTGAATAGGTCTGTATGATTAAGATCTATAACAGAGACTTAATTTTATTAAGATGCTATCATCCATATTCATTATTAACTGCCGCCACTGCCTACCATTGTTAACTACCACCACACTACCACCACCACCACCATCACACCACCATCATCCTCAATCATTGTAATGACCCGGCCGGTCGTTTTGAGAATTTAAGCTCCGTTCAGCAGCGTAAGGTCTTGAACAACTTCATAATATGTGTATCAACTTGCGTGCATGGTTGAATTCAGTTAAAGGATGATCCAGAGTCAAATTGGAAGAAGGAAACTAGTTTTGGAAGTTTAAACGGTGAGAATTTGACCGGAATTGGACTTTTGAGTAAACGGCCCCAGAATGGGTTTTGGGTGATCTCAACAGCTTTGTATGGTGATTTTGGACTTAGGCGTGCGTCCGAATTCAGATTTGGAGGTCCGTAGGATAATTTGAGGCATTTCGGCGAAAGTTGGAAAAGTTGAAGTTTGGAAAATGGAGAAGTTCGACCCATAGTTGACTTTTGTGATATCGGGGTCGGAATGCGATTCTGAAAGTTGGAACAACTCCGTTATGCCATTTTGGACTTGTTTGCAAAATTTGGCGTCATTCCGGATTGATTTGATCGATTTCGGCACAGGTTTTCGAAGTTGGAAGATTTGGAAGTTCATAGCTCGATTTCGTGGTGTGATTCGGCGTTTCGGCATTGTTTGATATGATTTGAAACCTCGAGCGAGTCCGTGTTAGGTCATATGACTTGTTTGTGTGTGTAGACGGGGTCCCGGGGGCCTCGGGTGTGTTTCGGGTTGTATTGCGCTCTTATTTGATGTTTTAACGACGTTTCTTTGGGAATAAAGGGTACCACATTAAACAAATGAGCTCCAAAGTCAGTTTTTATTGTACCATTAGACCCGTATCGCAATTACGCAGCCATAGCAAAAAGAATCATTGAATTTGGACAACGTATGAGGAAGTTATGCTCATTTTTGTGTCGGGAAAATCTGCCGCTTCTGGTATGGTCGCAATTGCGAACATATCCATCGCAATTGCGATGCCCAGTTCGCAATTGCGAATTTTTTGTCGCAAATGCGACCTTTTCCAGCCCTTCCTTGTTCGCAATTGCGAAGGCTTTCGTTGCTTTTGCGAGGGTTCGCAATTGCGAACCCTGGATCGCAAATGAGACATTTGCAACTTGTTTTCAGCTGTGTAGCTCGAGTTTTTGCTCATTTTTCATATTCTTTGAACCCTAACTCCGAGAGTGGGCGATTTTGACAGAAGACTTTTATATCAAATCATTGGGTAAGTGTCTCTAATCAATTTCCAACTATATATTGTGATTATATCTTATATTTAACATCAAATTCATGAGAATCTAAAGGAAAATTTGGGAAAAAACTATGAAATCTTTCAAAAATGTAAAATGATGATTTGAGGGACCAAATGGTGTCGGAATTAGATAATTTCCGTATGGGTGAACTCGTATCAGAATGGGTATTCAGTTTTTGTAAATTTTGTCGGGTTCCGAGGTGCAGGCTCGGGGAGTTGACTTTTGTTGACTTTTTGCAAATTGTAGAAGAATCATAATTTTGTTAATTGAAATTATTTTCTCTTGCATTGTTTGATGTATTCAAGTCGTTTTTGGCTAGATTGAGCCAAGCGTTGATGAATTAGTAAAGGAAAAGCTAAATTGAGAATTGAATTGACCGGATTGAGGTAAGTATCTTGCCTAACCTTGTGTGGGGGACTTCCCCTTAGGTTTTGAGTCTTCTATGTTGATTGTAGTTTGTGTACGTGAGGTGTCGAGTGCATGCTCGAACTTATTTTTGGAAAATTGGCCTTTAGGGTTCTTAGATCTTTATATTCACTGTGTATGAATATGTTCTTGACATGACCGAGTTTCCTATTTACTAGTTTCACCTCTACATGCTTAATTGGAATTAATTGCTTCATGATTCACTCTTATTGCCTAATCGAATCCTATTTGATTTAACTGAAGAATTTCGCCTCTCTTATTGTCATGCTATCTCTTCATAGCTGCTTGTCTTATTGAGAATTTATCACTGTCCCTCCTGAAATTGTTTAGTCTTAAGTGAAGCTAAGATCATATTTCCTTAATTGAATTGTCGAATATCCTCGTAATTGTCCAACCTTAAAAGGAGTTAGATAACGTATATCTTTGTTGACTTGCCTTTATTTGGGATTTCTTGACTCGTGTTGATTTCCTTGTTATTGACTTGTATATTGTGGGATCGTTGCTACATGTTAGATTTCCCTTTTGTTGAACCGTTCCCTTTATGCCAGCATTCTTTTCTGTGGTTATTCCTTGTGAGCTGGTCCTACCGTTTCTTCGTGATTTACAGTTCTTGAGTTGACTTACTTGCCGTACTTTGTATTATTGTCATTGTTGCTGTTGTGTATTTACTTTAGGACTACGGATCGGTATTCCGGGAGATCCCCCTGCACCTTTATATTTGGGACACGGGACGATATTCCGGGAGATCCCCCTGTACTGGATATTTACATTGGGACTACGGATCAGTATTCCGGGAGATCCCCCTGCACCTTTATATTTGGGACTACGGGACGATATCCCGGGAAATCCCCCTGTACTGGATATTTACTTTGGGACTACGGATCGGTATTCTAGGAGATTCCCCTGCATATTTACGATTTGGACTACGGGACGATATCCTGGGAGATCCTCTGCACATTTATGTTTGGGACTACGGGACGTTATCCTGGGAGATCCCCTGTTGTTATCTCCGTGTTCTGAGCTGTTGTTTTCATTGATCCTATCCATGTGTAAACAGTATATGTGCTGTCCGTTTCTGTCCTTATGCTTACTAGCTGGTATGAACTATGATAGGACACTTGCACAAGCATACACATGGCTAAGCACCCTTATCGGATAGGAGGCTCCTTGAGATTTCTGAATATAGACGCACACCCTTGTTGTTTGCCTTCCATGTGAGAATGACTCTTTTGGGCATGTGAGTT
>NW_017670418.1:741716-747386 GCF_001879085.1 Nicotiana attenuata
AGAGCTCTAGGTTACATAGGTCTCACAATTCACGGACAAGCTTAGTAGAGTCTGAGGGATCGGTACGGAGACGTCTGTATTTATCCCCCAAAGGCTACCGAGTTAGGAAAACTTCACATTTGTTCTTTCTTGTCGTGCGGTTTGGTTTCTCAATGCTAATTGAACTTCTACTCTGTTCTTTCGCAGATGGCGAGAACACGCGCTTCCTCATCTACCGATTAGCAGCTCGAGCCCCCAACAGCAGCTCCCACGAGGGGCAGAGGGCGAGGCCGAGGCCGTGCTAGAGGCCGAGGTAGGGGCAGAGCTCAACTCAGAGCAGCAGCACCAGCGGCGGAGCCTCAGGTTGATTTTGAGGATGAGGTTCCGGCCCCAGCGGTTCTGGTGGGCCCAGCTCAGGTCCCAGAGGGGTTTATTGCTACCCCAGTTCTTCAGGATGCTCTGGTCCGTCTAGTGGGCGTTATGGAGAGTGTCACCCGAGCAGGTTTACTTCCTGTAGCACCAGCCGTCTCTCGGGCTGGAGGAGGAGCCCAGACTCCTGCTACTCGCACTCCAGAGCAGGTAGCTCCCCAGTTTCAAACTCCAGCAGCTCAGGCAGGTGGAGCAGTTCAGCCGGGTGTGGTAGCTCAGACCGGCGATGGTGCAGCTATGTCTGCCGATGCTTTGTGGAGATTGGACAAGTTCACCAAGCTCTTCACTACTACTTTCAGCGGTGCATCTACTGAGGATCCCCAGGATTATCTAGACAGCTGTCATGAGGTTCTCAGGAACATGGGGATAGTAGAGACCAATGGGGTCGATTTTTCTACTTTTCGCATATCTGGATCCGCCAAGACTTGGTGGAGAGATTATTGCTTGGCTAGACCAGACGGATCACCAGCTTTGACTTGGGAGCAGTTCACTCAGCTATTTTTGGAGAAGTTTCTCCCCGTCACTTAGAGAGAGGCATATCGGAGGCAGTTTGAGCGTCTCCAGCAGGGTTCTATGACCGTTACACAGTATGAGACCAGATTATCGACTTGGCTCGTCATGCTCTTATCATACTTCCCGCCGAGAGAGAGAGCGTTAGGATGTTCATTGATGGACTTATTCAGCTGATTCGTCTTCAGATGGCTAGAGAGGATGGGAGTGAGATATCTTTCCAGGAGGCGGCTAATGTGGCCCGGAGAGTTGAGATGGTTCTATCACAGGGGGTGGTTATAGGGCAGACAAGAGACCCCGTCAGTCAGACAGATTCAGTGGTGCCTCGTTTGGAGGCAGGGATTCGTATGGTAGAGGCCATCCTCCTAGGCCCTTTCAGTCAGCACTTCAGGTTTCTCTCGGATCTTCAGGTGGTCGTGGTTCTCACATGTAGTATTCTGATCAGCAGCCCTACAGTACACCACCAGCTCCTATCAGTGCACCGCCGCTCCAGAGTTTTCGGGGTGGTCATTCGGGTCGTCAGTGTCAGTCTCAGTTTCCTCAGCCGCAGCACTCAAGAGGATGCTATGAGTGTGGTGAGTATGGTCATATCAGGAGGGCTTGTCCAAGATTGGTGGGTACTCAGTCACAGCAGCAGGATTCCCGCACTATGGTTCAGGCACCAAGTGTTCCACAGCCAGCCCAGCCAGCTAGAGGTGGGGATAGAGGTGCTAGAGGTGGTAGAGGTCCTAGAGGTGGAGCTCAGGCCGCTAGAGGTGGAGGCCAGCCAGCAGCAGACCATCTCAGAGATGTGGTTTAGGGTGTTGGGGCTCAGCCCCGATGTTATGCTCTTCCAGCTAGGCCCGAGGCTGAGGCTTCCGATGCAGTTATTACTAGTACCATTCTGGTTTGTGGCAGAGATGCTTCAGTTTTATTTGATCCAGGGTCTACATACTCGTATGTGTCATCTTATTTTGCACCGTACCTGGTCATGCCTAGTAATTCCTTGAGTGCTCTTCTTTATGTGTCTACACCGGTGGGTGATTCTATTGTAGTAGATCGAGTCCATCGTTCTTATATTGTGGTGATTGGAGGTCTTGAGACTCGTGTAGATTTGTTGCTTCTGGACATTGTTGATTTCGATGTCATATTGGGGATGGACTTTGTCACCTTACCACGCTATCTTGGACTGCCATGCCAAGATTGTGACCTTAGCTTTACTAGGTTTGCCTCGTTTAGAGTGGAGAGGGACTCCTGGTCATTCTACCCGTAGTGTTATCTCTTATGTGAAGGCTCGGCGTATGGTCGAGAAGGGGTGTTTGGCCTATTTGGCTTATGTTCGCGATTCTAGTGCTGAGGTCCCTTCTATTGATTCTGTACCTGTTGTTCGGGAGTTTCCTGAGGCATTTCCTTCAGACCTGCCGAGTATGCCACCCGACAGGGATATTGACTTTTGCATTGATTTGGCTCCGGGCACTCAGCCCATTTCTATCTTGTCGTATCGTATGGCCCCACCGGAGTTGAAAGAGTTGAAGGAGCAGTTGCAAGACTTGCTTGAGAAGGGTTTCATTAGACCCAGTGTTTCGCCTTAGGGTGCGCCGGTGTTGTTTGTTAAAAAGAAGGATGGGTCGATACGAATGTGTATAGATTACCGGCAATTGAACAAGGTTACAATCAAGAATAAGTATCCGCTGCCGAGGATTGATGATTTGTTCGATCAGCTTCAGGGTGCCAAGGTATTTTCAAAGATTGACTTGAGATCTGGCTACCATCAGTTGAGGATTAGGGCATCCGATGTCCCTAAGACAGCTTTCCGCACTCGGTACGGGCATTATGAGTTCTTGGTGATGTCATTCGGGTTGACAAATGCCCCAGCAGCTTTTATAGATTTGATGAACCGAGTGTTCAGGCCTTACTTGGATTCGTTCGTGATAGTCTTCATTGATGATATTTTGACATATTCCCGCAGTTGGGAGGAGCACGAGCAGCATCTTAGAGTGGTTCTTCAGACCTTGAGGGATAGTCAGTTGTACGCCAAGTTTTCGGAGTGTGAGTTCTGGTTGAGTTCAGTTGCATTCCTGGGTCATGTTGTATCAGCAGAGGGTATACAGGTTGATCCAAAGAAGATTGAGGCAGTCAAGAACTGGCCTAGACCAGCATCAGCTACAGAGATTCGGAGTTTCTTGGGATTGGCAGGCTTTTATCGTCGGTTTGTGGAGGGGTTTTGATCTATTGCAGCCCCGATGACCAGGTTGACCCAGAAGGGTGCCTAGTTCAGATGGTCGGATGAGTGTGAGGCGAGCTTTCAGAAGCTCAAGACAGCTCTGACTACGGCACCGGTGTTGGTTTTGCCCACGGGTTCAGGGCCTTATACAGTTTATTGTGATACTTCTCATATTGGACTTGGTGCAGTGTTGATGCAGGATGGCAAGGTCATTGCCTATGCTTTGCGGCAGTTGAAGATTCATGAGAAGAACTATCCGGTTCATGATTTGGAGTTGGCAGCCATTGTTCACGCATTAAAGATTTGGAGGCATTATCTGTATGGCGTGGCATGTGAAGTGTTTACGGATCACAAGCGTCTTCAGTATTTGTTCAAGCAAAAGGAGTTGAATTTGAGGCAGAGGAGGTGGTTGGAGTTGTTGAAGGACTATGATATCACCATCTTATATCATCCGGGAAAGGCCAACGTGGTGGACGATGCTTTGAGTAGAAAGTCATCCAACATGGGCAGTCTTGCTTATATTCCGGTCGGTGAGAGACCTCTTGCTTTGGATGTTCAGGCCTTGGCCAATCAGTTCGTGAGGCTGGATGTTTCTGAGCCCAGTCGTGTGTTAGCTTGCACGGTCGCTCGTTCTTCATTATTGGAGCGTATCCGTGATCGGCAGTATGACGATCCCCATTTGTGTGTCCTTAGAGACACGGTGCAGCACGGAGGTGCCAAGCAGGTTACCTTAGATGATGATGGAGTTTTAAGATTGCAGGGTGGGTTTGTGTGCCTAATGTGGATGGGCTTCGGGAGTTGATTTTAGAGGAGGCCCATAGCTCCAGGTACTCTATTCATCCGGGGGCCGCGAAGATGTATCAGGATTTGCGGCAGCATTATTGGTGACGGAGAATGAAGAAAGATATTGTTGCATATGTGGCTCGGTGTTTGAATTGTCAGCAGGTTAAGTACGAGCATCAGAGGCTCGGTGGTTCATTTCAGAGGATTGAGCTTCCCGAGTGGAAGTGGGAGCGGATCACTATGGATTTCGTTGTTGGGCTCCCGTAGACTCAGAAGAAGTTTGACGCTGTATGGGTTATTGTTGATAGGCTGACCAAGTCGGCGCATTTCATTCCTGTGGCAGTCTCCTATTCTTTTGAGAGGTTAGCTGAGATCTATATCCGGGAGATCGTTCGCCTTCATGGTGTGCCCGTGTCTATCATTTTGGATTGAGGTACGCAGCTTACCTCGCGTTTTTGGAGAGCAGTTCAGCGAGAGTTGGGCACGCGGGTTGAGTTGAGCACAGCATTTCATCCCTAGATGGACGGGCAGTCCGAGCGGATTATTCAGATTTTGGAGGATATGCTCCGAGCTTGTGTCATTGACTTTGGAGGCTCGTGGGATCAGTTTTGCCTTTAGCGGAGTTTGCCTACAACAACAGCTACCAGTCGAGTATCCAGATGGATCCTTATGAGGCTTTATATGGTAGGCGGTGTCGGTCTCCGGTTGGATGGTTCGAGCCGGGAGAGGCTCGGTTGTTGGGTACGGACTTGGTTCAGGATGCCTTGGACAAGGTCAGGATCATTCAGGATAGCCTTCGTACAGCTCAGTCCAGGCAAAAGAGTTATGCCGACCGCAAAGTTCGAGATTTGACTTTCATGGTTGGTGAGCGGGTATTGCTTCGAGTGTTGCCTATGAAGGGCGTGATGAGATTTGGGAAGAAGGGCAAGCTTAGCCCTAGGTTCATTGGTCCGTTTGAGATTCTTGATCGAGTGGGAGAGGGGGCTTATAGACTTGCATTGCCGCCGAGCTTATCAGCCGTGCATCCAGTGTTTCATGTGTCCATGCTTCGGAAGTATCACGACGATCCATCCCACGTGTTAGATTTTAGCACTGTCCAGTTAGACAAGGACTTGTCTTATGAGGAGGAGCCGGTAGCCATTCTAGACCGGCAGGTTCGTTAGTTGAGGTCGAAGAGTTTTCCTTCTATTCGTGTTCAGTGGAGAGGCCAGCCTCCTGAGGCCTTAACTTGGGAGTCCGAGTCCGATATGCGGAGCCGTTATCCCCATCTTTTCCCCGACTCAGGTACTTCCTTCTTCTGTCCGATCGAGGACGAACAGTTGTTTTAGAGGTGGAGAATGTGATGACCCAAAAGGTCATCACTTGCTTTTAAATTAAATTCTGTGTTCCGAGGCCTTAAAATCCTCTATTATCTTTACCTCGATTTGCGTGCGCAGTCTGAGCGTGTAGCCGGAAAGCTTAAATGAGAAAATCTATGAAAAATGATAAATTTTGACTATAAAATAAATTAATTTGACTTCGGTCAACGTTTTGGGTAAACGAACCCGGACCCGTGATGTGACGAGGCTAGCACCAGACTCTAGATAAACCTGTGCATTTATATAATATACAGCGGAAAATAAACAGAAATAAACAATTTAAATGAGAGGGGACACATGCTACGGGGAATAATGTCAAATGTAGCAGGAACTTAAGAGAAATACGAGAGAACAACTCGGAATCTACAACAAAACAATAATAGTACTGTTGCGACGCGCAACCCGATC
>NW_017670419.1:0-134003 GCF_001879085.1 Nicotiana attenuata
TACTTGCATTGACCCAACTCATCCCAAGTTGCTTATAGAGTTTATGCGGAAGTGAGTTTAGCCAAACTTGAGCAGCTCCTAGTCACCCATAGAATGGAAACAATAATAATCTTTGATTGCTTCCGGAGTCACGTTCGGTTGCCTTTGAGTTTTGCAAATAAGACAGGAAGTTCTTTAAGTGTTTGCTGCGGGTCTTTCTGTTTTGTGTCCCAGAAAAAAAGTCCCTTGTTCTACAACAAGCTGTAGCATGTTATTTGTTTTGATTCCTGGAACGATTCAGGCTTTATTTGCAGGCACAATTAATAAGCAGTGGCCAGATTGTCCAGCTGCTGGGTTGTGCCCAGCTAAATAGGCACCCCAGCACAGGAGGGGATGCCAACTGCTCATTCCTGGACGTTCCCGTTGGAGGTCGTTATATCGCCCATGTATCGCGCAATTTTCGAGTGTGTATTTGGTTGTGATTGTTGAAGTCTTTTGTTTGCACGATTCAATGCCCGAACTGTCCTCTCTCGGCGTCGAGAGTCCTGATACAAGCAGTTCTCGCAGAGCCTTCGCGCTGAGATGTCTAGGTCACGCACCTGGCAACCCATGATCAACACACAATGCATCAACTCTCTCTCAATGAAAACGATTGGTAGAGAGAAAACTGACTTAACAACTTACATTAAATGTTTTATCCTCTCTGGTCATGGCAATTATATATAGATATATCACGGGGGCAACTGGCGCCAAATTTGAATTCCACGCCCAACTATGCCTTAGCTAAAAGGACACTCTGACAGGATCGTTGCAAAATGATTAACAACGAGATCCATTACGACCCACGGTCTCATCCACATGAGATGAAACCCCCAAACCATTACTCAACCCACAACTTTAGCCCAGCTCCCAAAATTCAAACTCAGTTGAGTGGTTCTTAATAACTATTTAGCTATACAAATAACTAAATGTCATGGTAAACTAAACTCTCGCTCGCTCAATTATGAAGAAAAATGCTAAGGCAATGATTTCCCTATTATTGGAATCACTTCTGTCTTATGCTCATACAACTTACCAACACAATCTCTATCAAGTCGTATGCAACGTTGATCTTACCGTAATTTCTCTCCCGTCGCTCACCAGTAATCTTACTATTGCACTCTCCCGAGATACAGCGTAGCTTACTTTATTTAGCACCAATTCAATTATACGCGCATCGCAGCGGGGAGCGCTTCCGTTCATCCGTAATCCCGTCTTGTAAACCCGCAATAAGACTTAATAATCTCAAGGAGTGGTGTTGTTCAACAATACCCTAAATATGCACTCTTTTCCCAAGTTATGCACACTAAATAGGCACAACTAATTGAGGATTCCTTGTCAATTAACTACAACGAATACGAAGGTTGAACAAATAAAGATTAAAACTAGCATTTTTGTATTCAACGATAGACAATGAAGTTCATCATTTTAGGTTCCATTCCAACGCCTTAGACAAGGAACTTTTAGCTACTCATAGATATGAGAGAATAAAACTAAGCTCTGGAATTCATCATAAAAACAAAAGAAAAGAAGAAAAGATGTTTAAAGTTATTTCTCCACAATCTTGTTCTCCGTTGCTCCGAAACCTAAAATTAATAGTGCCTCTCTTTTGGCGCGCTCTAAGTTTTAAATATTTTAGCGTCTAAATAATCCCGTAATTGAACACTCTTCGGTCCTGAAGTTTCTGCCCAGCTTCCTCCGTTGCCGCCGGTTTCTCTGCCACCCGGTCGCACCGGGTCCGCCACCCGCGCGCCCAAACCCTATGCGGATCTCTGAACTCTGCAGCTGCTTCCCACCGCGGTCTTGCCTCTCATCTCCCCCCCCTTCCTCTCTTGGAAGCGGTTGCGGTGGAATCGCGGTGGAATCCAGTTCTCTGGATATCTTCGGCCTGTTTTTGCACGGTCACTTATGAATTTCACAGTTGGCCTCTTTTTCATCACTTTTAACTCCAAAACTGCTTCCTTTAGCCGTTCTTTATACTATATCACCTACAAATCATGAAAAGCACTAATTTAAGAGCATTTGTATCACTTTTAGCATTAAAACTACACAAGAAGGTTCGATTATTTTAAGGTGTGATTATAGTCAAATTCACCTATTATTCACATATTCAAGTTCAGCAATCATGCGCCACCTGGGAAAACAAGGGAATATATTTCAATTTTTCAGCAATTAGGCGCCCACCTAGAGAACAAGGGGAAATACATTTCAAGTTTCAGAATCAGGCGCCCACCTGGAGAACAAAGGGAATACATTTCAAATTTTGAATCAGGCGCCCCACCTGGAGAAACAAGGGATACATTCCAATGTTCAGCCAATCAGGCCGCCCACCTGGAGAACAAGGGGAATACATTTCAAATTTCCAGCAATCAGGCGCCACCTGGGAGAACAAGGGAAACATTTTAAGTTCAGGCATTCAGGCGGACCCACCTGGAGAACAAGGGAATAATTTCAAGTTTAGCAATCAGGCGTGCCCTACCTGGAGAACAAGGGAATACAATTTCCAAACTCTTCAGCAATCAGGCGCCCACCTTGGGAGAACAACGGGAAATAACATTTCAAGTTCAGCAAATCAGGTCGCCCCCTAGAGAAACAAGGGAATGCATTCAAATTTCAGCATCAGTGCGCCCACCTGGAGAAACAAGGGGAACACATTTAAGTTCACGCAGTCAGGCCCACCTGGAGAACAAGGGAATACATTTCAAGTTTAGCAATCAGGCGCCACTGGAGAACAATGGAATATTTTCAATTTTAGCAATCAGGCGCCACCTGGAGAATAAGGAATACATTTCAAGTTCAGCAATCAGGCGCCCACCTAAGAGAACAAGGGAAATGCATTTCAAATTTTCAAGCAATCAGGCGCCCACCTGGGAGAACAAGGGAACACATTTTTAAGTTCAGCTGTCAGGCGCCCAACGATTGGAGAACAAGGGAAGTAACATTTCAAAATTTTAGCTTTCAAATTCTAGTAATATTCGGTAACACGATGCGCCATCACCAAACTGGCGGCAGCAGAAAATTTCATCTTTGTTTGTCCTATTTTTTGTATGCAATCGGCAGTCGCTAGAGAACAGAGGCATTTATTTCAAGTTTTAGCAATCGGAGCCCGCCTGAGAGAACAGAGGGCATTTTATTTCAAGCTTTAGCAATCAGGACCGCCTGGAGAACAGAGGTATTTATTTCAAGTTTTTTAGCAATCAGAGTCCCGCCTGGAGAACAGAGGCATTTATTTCAAGTTTTTAGCAATCAGGGAGCCCGCCTGGAGAACAAGGCATTTATTTTAGTTTAGCAATTAGGAGCCCGCCTGGAGAACAGAGGCATTTATTTCAAGTTTTAGCAATCAGGAGCCCGCCGAGAACAGAGGCATTTATTTCAATGTTTTAGAAATCAGGAGCCTGCTTGGAGAAACAGAGGGCATTTATTTCAAAGTTTTAGCAATCAGCTGAGCCCCCTGGATAACAGAGAGGCATTTTTTTTCAAGTTTAGCAATCGGGAGCCCGCCTGGAGAACAGAGGCATTTATTTCAAGTTTTAGCAATCAGGAGCCCGCCGAGAACAGAGGCATTTATTTCATGTTTTAGAAACCAGGAGCCCGCCTGGAGAACAGAGGCATTTATTTCAAGTTTTAGCAATCAGGAGCCCGCCTGGAGAACAGCAGGCATTTATTTCAAGTTTCAGCAATCAGGACGCCCGCCTGGAGAACAGAGGCATTTATTTCAAGTTTTAGCAATCAGGAGCCCGCCTGAAGAACAGAGGCATTCATTTCAAGTTCAGCAATCAGGTGCCTACCTGGAGAATAAGAGAATTCACTTCAAAATGCAATTCAGGTCAGCAACAAAAGAAGCTCGCGGCAAGAATACGAGGCAACAGCCCGAGGTGATCAATAGAAGTTAGTACACAATAAAGAAAGAAAAAGGAGAAAGGCAAGAAGTTAATCCAAATACAGAAGTTAATGAAAGATGTGGGCTGCTCAAGACATGGCCAAGGCCACAAACACTGCATGTCTGGTTCTGATCCGAAAAGCCGAAGTAGGATGAACTAGCACCTGCAACTAGCAAGCGCCAAGGTTCATATCTAAAGTCTGTATGAAGAACCATTCAAGACTCAAGATCAAGCTTCAGAAGACTTATAGATAGGAATCTTGTAACTCATAGTTGTCAGGCTTAGCTAGTCTTTTTCACTTCTTTTGATTTTGATGTAATAGTAGGACCGCGGACCGGAACCTCGGCGGAACGGCACCTCGACTGGCTCTCCACCTCGGCATACTCCATCATCTCACTCACTTCTGAACTACACTAACCTGATTCCTTTATAGCCAAGGATATGTAGGCAACCTCGGAAGCAAGGTTCGGTCAAATCTTTCAAAAATGCTTCCCACGGAGTATTCAAACGGGCAAAAATTGCTCGTATCCGCTCACTTTATCTTTGCGCAAAAACCCTTCGAGTTTCCGAGCAAAGAGGGGCAGCTGTGAGCACGTGATTTTTGCCCTACATGAGAATAACTCCTAAAATAGACCAAAAATAATTTTTATTAATTTTAGGAATTTTTCTTTGTTTATTTGCATTTCATGCATTTTTAACATTATTAAATCATAGAAAAATCCTAAAAATTGTCATTTTCACATATTTATCTTTTAGTCTTTAAAATTAGTATTTTTCTTTGGTTTTAAGTTAATTAGTTGTTTTAACGTTAAAAATAAATAAATAATTTTTAATTTCTACAAAGATAATTGATTTAGGATTTTAATTAATTAATTAAAGAAAGAAAAAGAACAACAAAAAAGAAAAAGAAATTGGAAAAAGCTGGTTTTAAATTGAATTGGGCCAAACCACTTTAAAAGCCCAAAATTTTCTCCTTACCCCTCCCAAACCGGGTCGACCCGACCCGACCCAACACCTAAACCCTATTCTTCTAATATAATTATACCTAGGGACTTTAGAGAGGGGAGAAGCCGCTCCTCTCAAAATCTGGTCTCCTTCAACGAGAAGAAGAGCCATTTCAATGGCTTCTTCTTGACAAAAAACACAACCCTAAACCCTAGAACTTCTACACCCATCCTCGCCGGAAACTAACCCACCGGAGAAACCAGCAGACCCCATCAGATTGAGCACATACACGCACACCCAAACGAACAGAGAGCAAAGATGAGAGAGCGAGAAATTTCGCTTCAAAACATGGAGTTCGATCGAGTTTGAGGTGTCGTTCATAGTACGGTTCTTGTTCCCGTTCGAATCTGATTGTTGTTTCGAGTTTTGATTGTAACATTTGCTCGATTTCTGTCCGTGCACTACTGAATACTTCATCAATTGAAAGCTCAATTTTCAGTTCCCATAGTTTCTGAAGTTCTAGTAATTAGAAAGCAATTTCAGTTCTTAATCAATTTCCAGAAAAATAAAAATAAAAGTGAAAGTGTTCTGTTTTCTTCTCTTCATTTTCGGAATTGTCTTATATTTTGGAAGTTTGGTTTGTATTTCAGAAAGGAAAATACAGTGTTCTGTTGGCTTTTCGATTTGTGTTATTTGGTCCGATTGAAGATTTTTGCCCGTTCATAGTTCTGATTCATGCTATACGTGGCTGCTGTTCGGGTTCATATTTGAGGTTTCAGTCTAAGTTGTGGTTCCTGCTGCTGCGTTGTAGCTGTTTACTTCAGATTTTGTTGCAATCTTTTTGAAATTGTTTTCGGATTCAACATAAGTTGGCTCGTTGAGACGAAAATAATGTCATTTGATGTTGGTTTAAAAGATTTCATACAACGTGATGGAATTACAAAACGTGAGAATTGAGAAGACTGAAAGGCTATTTCGGTTGCCTGATTCCAGCGTGAACAGTGATTCAAATATAGGCTGAATCCGCGCTTGTTTGAGTTTTGCGGCGCCAAGTCGAGGTCCGTGGTGGGGTGTCAATTTGCTGTTGTTGTTCGTTGAACTTGTTGCTGAGTTCAGCCCGATCCGGTTTCAATCATCGTTGAAGAGTCGAGTTTGTGTCGTTGAGGTTTCCGATCTGAGATTGAACATCCCTCGTATGAGCTCGAGATCTTGTGAATCGAAAAGTGTGGCTGCTTAAGGTCTGTTTCCACTTTGAGTTTAATATTTTCTCCATGTTCTTGTTTCTTTGATGAATATGACTGCCGTATGACTATTTGGTTGTTTTGTGTTTTGTTTAAAACTTTCCATGCTTTGTTTTGAGTCTTACATGATGGGAAAACATTGCAATTTTACATTTTATTTGACATGAGAGGATTGTATAGTGCATTTTCCCCTTCCTATAATTTCTGATCCCTAATGTGTGTAAGATAGCAGTAATATGTAATCAACATTTTCGAACCGAATCCTCCAGGAACGTGTGCTTGTTTAAGTCATTTTCATTGCCTTTCTTTAACGTTTTATATTGTTGATTCTTGAGATGGAAGTGTTCTTTTAAATCTTGAGCTTAAGTCGAACAGATATGATCTTGTGTCTAGTGTTATGGTGTATATTCATAGGCTGTGATCTTTATTTTAGGATGAGCTTTCCGAACATGTGGGTTTCTTTGAATCTCAAAATTGTTTAGATAATAACTTACGGACATGCGTAGTTTGCTTTAGTTGAGTACAATCTTTTGGAATAATTTGAGGCATGCCGTGCCAAATAAAACCTCAAAATGCATGGCCCTCATTTAATTAATATTATTACCCTTAGAAATCGAGGCGTGCCATTTAGCGCATTTTCATGGCCCTCGCAAAGTTGCAAATGCGCAGTTGCTTTAGGCGCGTACTTTAATAATTTACCTTCCTAAAATCGGGTGCACATTTATGTGACCCAAATCCAAATCTTAACGTTAGATAAAATGTGTTATGGTACTGGTGCATTTATGTGACGTGGCTCGAAACATATTTTAAATAGCGTTGCAATCTTTCTGAAAATAATTAAATAAAAGCGATCAAAAGTTAAAATTGCTTATAGGTTCAGAATGTATTAAAATCAGATAATAAGCCATTTATAACATTTGAGCGACCGTGCTAGAACCACGGAACCCGGGAATGCCTAACACCTTCTCCCGGGTTAACAGAATTCCTTACTCGGATTTCTGGTTCGCGGACTGTTAACAGAGTCATTCTTTTCCTCGATTCAGGATTTTAAACCGGTGACTTGGGACACCATTAATCTCCCAAGTCGCGGCTCTGAATCTTTAATAATAATCCCGTTTCGATTGTCACTTCAAGTTGGAAACAACTCACTTTATTATACCCTTTCGGGGGTGTAGTAAGAAAAAGGAGGTGTGACAATGCGGAGCCGTTATCCCCATCTTTTCCCCGACTCAGGTACTCCTTTCTTTTGTCCGTTCGAGGAAGAACGGTTGTTTTAGAGGTGGAGAATGTGACTACCCAAAGGGTCATCACCTGTATTCCTACTCCCTCTATACTTCTGAGGCCTTGGAAACCTCATTTGGGGTTGCCTCGAGTTGTGTGCGCGGTCCGGGCACGTAGCCGGAAAAGTTTAAATATGAAATTTGTGAGAAAAAAAATTGTTAAATCTTGGTATTTAATTGATTAAGTTTGACTTCGGTCAACGTTTTGGGCAAACGGACCCGGACCCGTGATTTGACGGTCCCGGAGGGTCCGTAGGAAAAATATGGGACTTGGGTGTATGCCCGGAATCAAATTCCGAGTTCCCAAGCCCGAGAAATGAATTTTTGTGTGAAATTGTTTTCTGAAAATAATTAAGGAAATTGGAAATGAAATTTGATTAAAAGACTGTGGTATTGGGCTCGTATTTTGGTTCCGACGCCCGGTACAAGTCTTATATACGACTTATGTACTTTTTGTAAAGTTTGGTTGAATTTGGACGTCGTTTGACGTGTTTTGGACTAAAAACTCTAAACTTGATGTTTTATGAAAATTGGAAGGAAATCCTGGGTCTTGAGGCCTAATTTGATGATTATGATATTGTTTGAGCGATTTGATCGCACGGATGAGTCCGTAGGATGTTTTTGAGTTTATATGTATGTTCGGTTTGGAGCCCCGAGGGCTCGGGTGAGTTTTGAGTAGGTTCCGGGAGGTCTTAGGCTAGAAATATCAGATGGTTGCAGGTTCAGGGAGTTGCAGGCCCCTAGCGCGCCCGCGGTCGATTCTGCGCGGTCCGCGCTGGAAGCCGCGCAGCCACGGTGCATTCTTGCGCGGTCCGCGTGGCTAAGTTCAGAGGGCCAGTGGTTCAAGTCGACCAACGCGGCCGCGTGACTAATCAGCGCGGTCCGCGCTAGGAAATTCAGATAGGGGTTATGTCCATTCCCTCTGCGCGGCCGCGTGCCAAATCAGTGCGGTCCGCGCTGGGTGGGTTCAGAGAATGTGAAATTCCAGCTCCTCAGCGCGGCCGCGGTGCACTTTTGCGCGGTCCACGCTGAGTCTTCAGAAGGGTATATAAGGTCGGGATTTTCAGTTATTTTTCACTTTTTCAAAACCCAAAACACAAGAGGCGATTTTCCAAACGATTCTTCTTCTCCAAAACGATTGGTGAGTGATTTCTAACTCATTTTCTTTACTCCTTAACATCTTTAAATATAATTTCAAACTTCAAAACAAAGATTTTAATGGGGAAATTAGGAATTTAGGGTAGAACCTAGGTTTTCTAAAATTGGGGTTTTGGACCTCAATTCGAGGTCCGATTCCAAAATAACTTACATATTTGAGTTCATGGGGGAATGGGTAATCCGGTTTTGGTTCGAACCTCTGGTTTTGACCATGTGGGCCCGGGGGCATTTTTGACCTTTTGGGGTAAATTGATGAAAAGGCTATAATTAGTCATTGGGTTTGATTTGTTTAGCACATATTGATAACATGAAGTCCTTATTGCATAGATTTGGTTGAGTTGGAGCCGAATTCGAGAGGGAAAGCGATTGTGGAGGATTGTATTGGCCGTGGAAGTTGAGATAAGTGTTTATTTTAACCCTAGCTTGAGGGAATATGAGTCGAGTCTTGTTTGCTAATTGCTAAATGATCGAGTACGATGTATAGGCATGGTGACGAGTTCCTATACATTGGTGTCTAGCATGACCGTGGGTCCTTATATGTGGATTGTTTGGATATTGTTATGCCTTCCATGCTTAATTGATGGCTTTTATGCGTTGTAAACACCTTGTGAAGGATATTCTGATTGTGGAACTTCGTGGAGCATTGGCTCGGTCTGAAATACAAATGGTGAGAGTATATGAGATCAGAAATGCCTTGGAGCTCGAGACGAGTGCTAATGAGAACTAGGATATGAAAATGAAAGAAAAAGAGAAATAACGATTTACTCTTGCATGGTTGTTATTGGTTGTTTGTGTACCCTCTTTGGGATTTCCTTCCAAATACTTGTTTACTCCCTTGCCCTTTATTTGTGACTGTTGCTTGGGCAAGGTTGAGAGGTAGACATTACGGATCGGGTTGCGCGCCGCAACAATGTTATATGAGGATCGGGTTGCACGCCGCAACAGTGATAATTGTGGATCGGGTTGCACGCCGCAACAGTGATAATTGTGGATCGGGTTGCACGCCGCGACAGTGTTGAAATATATTAGGGTCGGGTTGCGTGCCGCAACAGTTATTGATACAAATGTGTTTAGTGTTGGTATTAGTTTCTTGTTCGCCGGAAATTATAAATTGCACCTAGATTGATTACTTTGGATTTACTGTTAATATTGTTATCTCCCCACAGCATGTTTCCCCTCCCATACTGTTAGTTGCCTTGTACTTCGATTTCTGCTGTATATTTATAATTGCACAGGTTTATGTGGGGTCCAGTCTAGCCTCGTCACTACTTCGCCGGGGTTAGGCTAGGCACTTACCAGCACATGGGATCGGTTGTGCTGATGCTACACTCTCTGCATTTTTGCACAGGTCCAGGTATTGAGCAGCAGCAGCAGCAGCATTAGCACGGGGGCAAACCTTCAGTCCAGAGAGACCCGAGGTAGCTTGCAAGCGTCCGCAGGCCCGGCGTCTCCCCTCTATCTTTACATTTGGCTGTCATCTCATTGTACCCGAGATAAACAGATTATGTTCTTTCAGACTTTGTATGTTGTACTCCTTAGATGTTCGTGAGTATGTGACTCCAGTCCCGGGTAGAGACGTATGTTGGAATTTCTGTATTTTATTCAGTTACATAAATTTAAGTCTTCCGCTATTGATTTTAATTCCGTTACCTTTATTTAATGCCATTAATTGTTAAAAAGGAACTGGTGTTTAATGAAATTGTTAATTATGTTGGCTTGCCTAGCTCCTATTAGTAGGCGCCATCACGACCCTCGAGGGTGGAAAATCCGGGTCGTGATATAATAATAACAAAACAAAGTAACATGTAGTAATGAGTTGTCAGGAGCTCGTTAGAATTCCAACCTTTGTACTCAGAGGTGTAGGTTTCAAACTTCCTCACTCAGTCCACATTTTTCCCCTTTGCCAGTACTAAAAAAAAAAGGCAAGTCAACTCAAGCAAAAAAAAAGTTCAACCTTAATCGACCCTTTTCCCTAATAAACAACATAATAAAAGTCCAAGATGGTTTAAATCTAATACCAATTTTTAGTTGTTAAGATGTCCATTTAGAATATCATTATATAAAAATTAAAATAAAAAGGTAAAATCTATGTTAATTTAGCATGATCTAGAGATAGGCAAAAACCAAATTATCCAACTTAACAATATTAATTAGATGCAGAACATTCTTATGTTACCCTAAATAGTTTCTTTCTATCGTTGTTATATATATATATATATATATATATATATATATATATATAGTGATTCAAAATATAAAATATGAAGAATTTGGGAGATATTTTTGTTTATTTCAAATCCCTACCTTGTATTATTATTGAACAAGATTACATAGGAGGGGGACCAAAAACCTTACCTCCGATAATACAAGCAAAAAAGGAATACAAGTGTGGGGGTGTGAACAAACAAGGGGTTGCCCTTCAAACAAATTAGCTCTAAAAAAAAGGTACCCTGATCAAAGAAGGATTCTCTTTTCCCGGAGAATTCTTAAATATTTAAAGACCTTAACCTATACCCTTTTTATGGGATCTGATTCTAAAATTTGGTAAACCGGTCCTATCCATAATATAACTTCCTCTAGCAGCTCGAGTAGTTCATTAGTATTTGTGAAGATTTTGGAGGAATCTTCAATAGCACCAAATTTTGCCAAGGCATCAGCACTCATGTTAGCTTCCCTGAAGCAGTGAGAAACTTCAACATTAAGATGCACCATCTTGTCCCGAATACTAGTGATCCGGTATTGCAACTTCTAGGAAGGTTTACTAGACCCTTTGGTCATGTCAACCACTATCTTAGAGTCCAATTCAAATATGATGTTGTTGAAATTATTATCCATACACCATTGTAATCCAAAGTTTGCTGCTTGAACATCAGCCATATTATTAGAGCAAAAGGTCATGGAGACCAAGAAAGCCATAACCATAGAACCACTCTGATCTCTAAGTACTCCTCCTGCTCCAGCCTTGCTATCATTGATCATAGAACTTCCATCAGTATTCAATTTGTATCTAGTTGAAGGAGGTTTTAACCAATAGACTGGTATACTGGTCAGTCTAGGCTTGAACCTTTCTACTATCGCAGAGAATTGATTCCAATTCGAGTTCAGAGGCAAGTGATGGTAATCTTTTCTAATAGCAATCTTCAGGTTTAGAAAGATTTCATGAATGACTTTTCTCAGTGACACATACACATGGCCATACTTTGAAGCACACCTTCTTTTCCATAGTTCCCAGCAAATCAGAAAGGGGATAAGCTTTTGAGTGAGGTTAAGCATATTATTGCCAGTATTCTGACTCCACCAGCTTCACATGAGATTTTTAATATGACAAGCATCATACCTGACTCCAAAATAGTTAGCATAGAAAGTCCACACCCTTGTAGCAAATTGGCTTTGCACAAATAGACGAAAGGATGATTCATTGCTAGCAGGAACACAACAGGAGCATTGGGAAACTAATTGATGTCCAAATCTATTAATAGAGTCGTCCAGGGGAAGCCAGTTCTTCAAGATTCTTCAATTTAAGAAAGATATCTTAAAAGGGAGTCGCTTATGCCAAATATTCCTGAAGGTATCATTAGTACTTCTCTTCTGCCTTTTGGATTCTCTGGATGACACACAACTAAATTCTCCATTTTGATTGGGCATCCAAACACATTGGCCATTCTTTCCTCGGTCAAATATTTGAATCTGATTGATGTAGTAGTGTAGGTTAGGAGGAAGCAGTTCCTGAAGTTTAGAATTGTTCCAGCTGTTCTCGTTTAAGAATTCTTTTACTTGGATGTTACCCAAGTTAAATCTAGCATAGTTGAGATGGCAAGCGGACCAATGCCAGTCCAATTATCCCACCAAATCATAGATTTCCCATTATTGATTTTCCAGATCATATGAGGTTCAGTGTACTTCTTGATCTCCATCATCTCCTTCCAGCTGTGTGATTGACCTGAAGACCATTTCCTTGCTACAATATTAGTTCTCTTGTAGTATTTTGCCTTCATGAACTTTGACCACAGGTTATCATGAGTTCTGAGCCACCATCACCTTTTCATGGAAAAGGATGTTGTGATTTTATTTAGGCTTTGAAAGCCCGCTCTTCCTTCATCTTTATGATAAAGAGGTTCTTCCAAGACACCCAGTGATATTTCTTTTTTCCATCATTGTATCCCTAAAAGAAATCTGCCAAATATTTTTCTATCTGTTTCAAAACTGCTTTTGGAGGTGCAATGGCTGCCAGTAGGTGCATAGTTTGAGATTGAAGGATTTTATGAATAATAATAGCCTTTCCTCCGTAAGATAATAGATTCTTTCTTCAGAATTTTAGTAGTTATGTCAGCAAAATAACAAATCTTTTTTCTCCCAACATAAATAGGCACTCCTAAGTATGTGAAGGAAAAGTTCTTGTGTTTGAAACCAATGATATTTTTTATATTCTTCCTGATCTTTCTGTCAATATGAGGGACTGTGAGAAAACAACTTTTCTCAGTATTTATCTTCTGAGCAGATACCATTTTATATCTTCTTAATTGCCTTATAATCATCTTCAACGAACTCTTGTCCCAAGAAGTAAAAATAACTACATCATCAACATATGCTAAATGGTTAATTTGAGGAGAATTAGCTGGCATGTTAAAGCCAATGAACTTCCTTTTTAGAAAAAGATTATTCAACATCTTGGAAAGTATTTCTGTAGTAATTACAAAGAGAGTAGGAGATAGGGGGTCTCCCTGTTTAAGACCACTTGTAGAGTGAAAAAATTCTTTTCTAACCCCATTGATCAATATAGAATACCAAACGTTAGTCAGTAGTCTCAGAATAATATCAATAAATGCTTCTGAAAAACCTAACTTTCTTGGGACTTCAGTCAAAAATCCCAAGAGACCCTGTCATATGCCTTTTCCATATCAAGTTTGATACATGCTGCCTTTAGAATTGACATTCTTTATTTTATGAATAATTTCTTGAGTAAGTAGGACATTTTTCAGCGATCAATACTTCCACTAATAAATCCTGTCTGGTTCTCAGAGATCATTTTAGGCAAGAAGTTATTAATTCTAGAAGCAACTATCTCTGACAAGATCTTATTGGAGACATTCCTGAGACTGATAGGTCTCATCTAAGAGAAGTTCACAGGAGCCTCAACCTTAGGGATAAGAATAAGACATGAGTGAGTGAAAAACCTACTAAGCCCTTTGCCTCTAAAGAAATCCTGCACAAAATTAACAATATCAGTCTTAATAATTGTCACGACCCCAGTTCGCCCTCCGTGAACATGTTATGACGGCACCTAGTCCCTACGACTAGGTAAGCCTAACAATGCGCAAGATAAATCATAATTGCGGAAGAAAGTAAATAAAACTGAACTGGTAAAATAAAATGGTGTTTAATGTGCCGCTCGGCACATACCACAACAATTCCCGAAGCTAACAAAACTCCCAAAACCCGGAAACTCACAAATCACAAGCTAAGGGATGCATAAGAGGCTCTGACTCTAGAATATGTACACAAAGGAGAAAATACTGAAGGAGCTATACTTATTACAGAAAACTGGAAAGGGACTCCTCGGTCTGCGGACGTAGCAGATATACCTCGAAGTCTCTACCGATACGCCTCCTTCCGAGGCTGTCAGAACTGAGTGGGAGTACCTGTATCTGCACAACAAAATTGGGCAGAAGAGTAGCATGAGCACACCACGGCGTTGCCCAGTAAGTATCAAGACTAACCTCGGTGGAGTAGTGACGAGGAACAGTCAAGACACCTACCGGTCAACTAAATAGTATAATCATAGGAATAATGAAAACAATATATAAATATGTAAAGACTGCATGAATGACCAAGAATGCTACAATTCACAATAAGGGAAAATGGCAACAAGTAACGACGAGAATATAGTAAATGATGATACGAAATGACGGCAGAGTCACAATCCAAATCCTAAGGTCACAACAAAGCAAGGGGAAAACAAGTCAAATGCTCATATCCTACAATGATGTTCACATAAGGTCTTATTCAACCCTTTCAACAATTTTACCAAGNGTTCTACACAAGTACGTACGTTCTAACCCCCTACCCCCCCCCCCCCCCGACCCAATTTTACCAAGTTTCGGACAAACCACAACTCACGAGAACCCAGCATTTGAAATCTAACACTTGGCATCCTGTGCCCCATCAATCTCACGGTCATGCTGACAACTCACTGACTAACTAGGGCCACTCTCACGTATAAAATGGATAAACAAGGGCGTACCTTCACCCTTAGCAAAATCAGGAGGAATTCACCTCTAATAGGAGTGTTCAACTACGTGTATGCTTGTGCAAGTGTTCCTAACAAGAATTCTACCAACTAGTAAACATGAAAAGGAGAACGGACCGCACGTACGATGTTTCCTCACAACTTCCAAGCGATAAAGCTCATACAGGTAAGCAACCCACAATCACCAAATTAAACAAATAGGAATGCCTCCACTGGCCGTCACAATTCTTTACAATCAACCCCTGACATAGCCCACCTTATTCCGCCATGCGTGCAAATAATAATATAACAGGCACCGCCTTATTTCGCCACACGTGCATCACAATGTCCCCACCTTATTCCGCCACATGCGCAACCCACATATAAGCATATAACATATCCCGCCTTATTACGCTGCATGTGCAAAACATCAATAGCAACAATAGCACGGCAAAGACCTCGTGCAACCCTTCAACAACAACCGCACGGCAGAGACCTCGTGCATCACAGCATCAACGACCGCACGGTAGAAACCTCGTGCATCATAGTATCAACGACCGCACGGCAGAAACCTCGTGCATCATAGTCTCAAGTACCACACAACAGATGACAATATATACATGAACAAAGCAAGAGAATCAACTCAGGTATTTCTGTTCACCAAAACACGGTACAACTAACTCATAAGGAACAACCGTAACAGAGAAATACTAAGCGCAATAAGAACGACTCAACAAGGGAGAAATAATACGAAACAACGATTCCATAATACTCAGTTCAACAACAAGGAAGTTAACATGAACCAAATAATTACAATTAAGGAAATATCAACTAAATATAGGATATCTAACTTCTTTCCAATTAAGACCAATTAATTACACGAGAGATAGAAATAATGCTTTCCAGATAAAGACAAGCAGTTAGGAATGACAGTGTGACTATAGAAGGGTAAATGTCTACAGTTAAACAAGTAAAAGTCAATTAGGCAACAAGAATAACCAAAAAGGGCAGATAAATTCCAAGTAAGTCATGTAGAGGTGAAACTAATAACATGGAACTCAATCGTATCAAGAACAACTTCATATTCGGTGATTACAAGGATCTAAGAACCTAAAAGGGGCAATTTCACGCACTCGTCACCTCGCGTACAAGGAATACAATCAACAAGGAAGACTCAAATCCTAAGGGGAAGTCCCCCACACAAGGTTAGGCAAGATACTTACCTCGAACTGGCTAAAAATCAACTAGCAACAACGTTCTTGCCACGAGTACTCGACTCCAAATGGCCCAAATCTATTCAACTAAATCGCACATTGTAAATAACATCTCAATCAACTGATTCTACTATTTAATTCAAAGCTAAAGTGCGACATTAGGCAAAATGACCAAAATGCCCCTCAGGCCAACGTGGTCAAAACCCGAGGTTCGAACCAAAATCCGGTTACCCATTCCCCCACGAACCCAAATATATGATTTATTTTGAAATCGGACCTTAAATTGAGGTCCAAATCCCCAATTTTAGAAAAACCTAGGTTCTATCCCAAACTCCCAATTCCACCCCTGAAATTCATTGATTTTAAGTGGAAAACATGTTAAATGATGTAAATGATTGAAGAAATTAAGTAAAAATCGACTTACAAATTATTTGGAAGAAGTTTTGTCCTTGAAAAATCGCCTATGGGGTTTGGGTCTTGAAGAATGATGAAAAATGGTGGAAATTCGACTAAGTTATGAAATTGCTGGGTTGCAGATAGTTCGCAATTGCGAACTCTGACCAAACGTGGGAATTGCGAAGGCTAGTTCGCATTTGCAAACTCTTATTATTTTGCTAGTGTTCGCATTTGCGAAGGGTAAGTCGCATTTGCGACCACCCTACTTTCGCATTTGCGAGGGGTTGGATCGCATTTGCGATCATAGGTCCAGGTCCCAGGCTTCGCAATTGCGATACAAAGCTCGCATTTGCGAGCTCGCAATTGCGAGGCATATCTTCGCAAATGCGTAGATCACAGAAGGAAACATACCAGATTTTTACAAAGTTTCAAATTGCAATCCAACACCTATCCAAAACTCACCCGAGCCCTCGGGGCTCCAAACCAAATATGCACACAACCTCAAAAACATCCTACGGACTTATCCGTGTGATCAAATCGCCAAAATAACGTCATATATATCGAATCAAGCCTCAAAACTCATGATTTCTTCCAAATTTTCATAAAGCATCAAATTCCCATTTTTAGTCCGAAACACGTCAAACGACGTCCGTTTTCAACCAAACTTTACAGAAAGTGCTTAAATCATATATAAGACTTGTACCGGGCACCGGAACCAAAATACGGGCCCGATACCATAGTCTTCTAATCACATTTCACTTCCAATTTCCTTAGTTATTTCCAGAAAATAATTTCACACAAAAATTTATTTCTCGGACTTGGGACCTCGAAATTCGATTCCGGGCATACGCCCAAGTCCCATATTGTCCTACAGACCCTCCCTGGTCGTCAAATCACGGGTCCGGGTCCGTTTACCCAAAATGTTGACCGAAGTCAAATTTATTCAATTTAATATAAAAAATTAGCATTTTTCTCAAAGAATTCATATTTAAGCTTTCCGGCTACGCGCCTGGACTGCGCACGCAAATCGAGGCAACCCTAGATGAGGTTTTCAAGGCCTCAGAAGTACATGATGGTAAGAAAACAAGTGATGAACCCTTTGGGTCGTCACATCCTCCACTACTAAAACAACCGTTCGTCCTCGAATGGACAGAAGAAAGAAGTACCTGAGTCGGGAAAAAGGTGAGGCTAACGGCTTCGCATATCAGACTCGGAATCCCAAACGGACATCGATATCACTGAAAATGCACTTCAACCAAAACTTATGAAATTTCTTTCAAAATGCTACTTTCCAAATCAACTCTGAACTTCCCCAAACTTAATTCTGACCACGCGTACAAGTCACAATACGTGAAATGAAGCTGTTCATGGCCTCAGACTGCTGAACAATGCGTTAGAGCTCAAAACGACCGATCGGGTCGTTACATTCTCTCCCACTTAAACGTACGTTCGTCCTCGAACGTGCTGAGAACCACACTGAGTAGTCTGGAATCACTGTTTAACCCCTCATGCACCTTCCCGTGCTACCACAACCCAGTTGAGCACATCAGCTCGATTAATTCTGAAGATATTCCCTTTTATTCAAGCAAATAAGCTTTAGAGCCCAATTCCAACATCCGGAGTTCTAAGCCCGACCTGTTTCCAACATAAGATCACCATATCAATCACTATATGTTGTACCCAAACATGGCTGCATAACTTTGCTAAATTCACACCTCACATCACTTTACTCACCGGACCACAATTACATTTCTGATAACAACACTTGCCTGAGATCAAATCCGTACCGGCCATAAGCCTCATATTCAATAGGCACTCTTTTCAAACCTCCACAACACTGGCGATGATACAATAACCATGAAAACCGCATAACAAAACACCCGAATAACCAAATCTCAACCAACACCAACGGGTACACACCCCACAAGCTAAAACTCAAGAAGCATAGAACGGAAATGACTGAATATGAGAAAGGAAACACATAAGGGATCTAACAAACAAATCAAACTAGCACAAATTCTTCTAAAACACAAATCGACGAAAACATCTAACAAGAAAGAATGAAAGCATATAAAAGACTCACAAGGAACTTTTACTGATATAACTCTCACCGTAGTACACAGCCCGGTCTCAACATATCCAATCACCTTAAATCACGAGGGTCCCGCCCTCAATACTGAATCACAAGTAGGGCACACATCAACCCATCTATAGACTCTCACTAGATCAATTTCATCTACAATTACAACACAGGCTTGCCCCCCACATCGGTGGAGCATAGAAATCACAGCTCGCAACTAAGAATACTCATAGATCACATCAAACCTACCGAAACAGACAACATGAATTTACTACTAAGGACAATCGAAACGAGATTATATTATTAAAAGATTCAGAGTCGCCACTTGGGAGCTTTATGGTGTCCCAAGTCACCGGTTTAAAATCCCGAATCGAGGAAAAGAATGACTCTGTTTATCAGTCCGCGAACCAGAAATCCGAGTAAGGAATTCTGTTAACCCGGGAGAAGGTGTTAGGCATTCCCGAGTTCCGTGGTTCTACCACGGTCGCTCAACTGTTATAATTGGCTTAGTTAACTGATTTTAGAACACTTTTGAACCTATGTGTAAATTTTAACCTTTAACCGCTTTTATTCATTTTTAAAAGAAGATTTAACGTCGTCTAAAATATGTCTTTGGATCACGTCACATGAAATGCACCCGCAATCCGAAACAAATTTTATTCAACGTTGTAAGGATTTGGATTTGGATCACATGAAATGCACACCCGAGTTTAGGAAGGTAATATTATTAAAGTACGCACCTAAAGCAACTACGCGTTTTTAACTTTGCGAGGGTCATAGAAATTTGCTAGATGGCACGCCTCAAGTTCCAAGTATTTTAGAAGAAACAATTAAATGAGGGCTATGCATTTGAGGTTTTATTTGGCGCAGCGCCCCTCAATTCTATTTTTTAAAGGATATTCAAACTAAAAGCTCTAAAATATGTCTTACCTAGTATAGTTCACCTCCCAATTATTTAATAAAAATTGGGCATCTAATACTAAATGTAACTGAAGATTTTATGCTAGCTAAAAACCTACATGATAGAGGAACTTATTTTAAAGAGGGGAAAATTCAACTCAGCATAACGAACCATGAACCCAGCAAAGGGAGACGGTCCAGGTCTCATTAGGAAGGGCCTGTCCTATTTTGGACCAACGGAATTAGACCAAAAGAAAATGCATTACAAATTTGGGGCTCAAAGCAGGCCCAATTCGGACAGGCACGCCCAAATCAAGTGGGAAAGAGGTTAGTGGGTCGAACCCATGTAACAGCAAAACCAACAAGATTCAGATTTCAAATTTGCCAATCATGAACTACTGGAAACACTTAATACAGTAAATTAAGACGATTATTTGATTGACCATTTTCAGAAATTATTACAGGGATATTTTACTTGACCCGTTTCAACAAAACACGTACTCTAACTCATTTTTATACTCTCGGGTTTTGTTTCAAATGACCCTCAATTGAAAAATCAACTTGTAAATCATTCAGAATACCATATTCATGTCCACATTACATATGAAGGATTCAAACTAAAGTCATTTGACATACTCTTATTTCTCATTATTGCAAAAACTGTTTCATCATCAATCAACAACCACAAACTTAACACATGCAACCATTCTAACAACCTATCTTATTGCATCAATTCAAGCTAAAATTCGGAAATAAATGCCAAATGAACACTCAGAGAAAACCCAACACTAGTACAACAATTAATAAGCAAATTAGAAAGAAACTGTTACACTCAATCAACATAATTTAGTTAACAATTGCAACCTCTCTTTGACAACTACATTAATATAAACTTCAAATTGCAGAGCGATTGCAAAATCGACAGAAAAGGGGTGAAATCCACAAATAGCACCATATTCATCTCATTTTCAACTCATGCTTCAAACTACATATCAAGTGATACCCATAAGAACTCAAAATATACCTGGAAAAGAAGAAACAAAGAAGAGGTAAGAATCAGTAGGCTCAGCAACAACAGTGGGACAACAGAATTGATCTCTAAACCAATGGAACAGTCAACTAAACAGTTCAAGGCCCAGAAAGTGTGATTCAGCAAGCCAAAACCAGTTTCAAACACATATCCAACTCAGTAAATACCAAAATCTGACCTCACTGACTAAACCTCAGGCCATTTCAAATTCCAAACCAATAGAAAACTGATTCAGAGAGTGAAAATCTCAAAATGTAAAGCCAAGTCTCGATGGAACAGTAGCAACTGTTCTTTTTTTTCTGTATTTTTCTCCCTTAGGTCTAAGGCAAGAAAGGGTGCCTTTATAGGCAAGCAAATAGGGCAACCTTCAGATCTTTTATTTTACCCCTTGGGCCCTTTTCAAACGCTCATTTTTGCCTAGATACACTTAATGAATTTTCTGATTTTTAAGTTAGTTCCCCACTTATTGACTTGTTGGCCAAGCTAAGCCACTACATTTCTGAAATTCAAATAAAGACCCCTACTAGAAGCTTCCTAATCTATTACAAGTAGATTCCCTCAACCAAATACCTAAACTACCCCCCATGCCCCTGTTATTTACCCTTGAAAACCAGATCAAAATGGGTTATGGGTTATGAATCCCCAAACATGCTCAATATTTCAATGGGCTCCGACTTAAACCAAACAAAATTCCTTTAGAATGAGGTCTTGGACTGACCTCAGAGCCCAAATAACAAAGGTGAGCCAAAACAAATTCAGAAAATTTAAAAACCACACAAATTGACGAATTAATAATTACAAACAAACGAGAAACTAATTAAGCTATTGAATTAAACTTAAGTGATCAAATCAACAGTTCTAACAGGACAAATAATGGAACTAGGCAAATAAGAAAACAGATTAAAAGAGGAGAACAAAATAGTGGTGTCACACAAATGATTTTGAAAACAGAAAAGAACGGGGTTCACCGGCTAAACTCGAAATCCACACTGAAGCACTGGTTCAACTCAAAACAGTGGCAAACGTTTGTTCTTAGTGAAGAACAAACGGGTGTCACTATTTTGTGCCAAAACCAAACTAAACAACCCGAAAACTCTAAGAACGACTCACATGCATGAATCCGTCTTTAGGCTCTTAGGGCTCAACTTTTGATTTGAAATTCGAGGAACTACAGGGATGTTCGAAGAAATCTAAGTGGGGATTTGGAATGAAGGAGAGACGGGGGTTCAGGGGTGTGATTTTGGGGTCGAATAGAGGCGGCGCCGCCACCAGAGAAACTGTGGTGGCGCTAGGGTTTCCACTTTTCAACGAAGATTCAAGGAGTTCTGGGTATGTTTGAGGGAAAATGTTTGAGGATTTGGGATGTGGAGGTGGAGGTGAGTGTGGGGTGTATTTTGGTGGGGAAAAGAGGTGGCGCCGCCGGCTCGGGTGGTGGAAGATTGAGGCGGCGGCTAGGGTTTATTGAAAGGTCTTTGGACGGGTGTATTGTGAGAGACGAAGAGGGGGTATAGGGGGGGGAGGGGTTCGGAAAATTAAATACTAATGAACCCCGACTTCAAAACCGTCCGATCAAGCAACCTCGACGGCTATGATTTAACGAGGCCAAACGGCGTCGTTTGGTATTAGCTAGAGACGGGCCATGTGACAAACGAATCTGGGCCGGGTTTAACTGGGTATTTGGACGGGCTAATGGGGAAATTGTATTGGGCTTGAGAGATAAAAATAAAAGAGGCCCAAAAAATCTTAGTCACATCTTCCTTCTCTTTTCAATTTCTTTTCAATTCATTCTTTTTCTTTTCTTTTTCTCAAGATTAAAACTAGAATCCTAAATTAAGTCATCAAACCAAATTAATTTAACAAAAATACTAATTAAACCTAACTAATTACCACAATTAATAAATTAAAGAAAAACTAACTCAAAAATCACAAATTAAAATTAAAAGGTGCAAGATGACTATTTTTGTGATTTTTCCTTTTTATAACATAACCTACTTACTCACTTAATCCTAAAATGCTAAATTAAATCCTAAAAACAAATGCACATATATTTTTGTATTTTCCATTAATTAAAATAAAATAAACATGCACAAATAAATGCAAATCATTAACAGAAAATGCCACGAAAATCCACAAAATTGCAAATAATGAAAAGAAATTATTTTGTTTTGAAACTATGGGTGTAATTCATATAGGGCAAAAATCACGTGCTCACATAGGGTACCCTAGGTATTTCCCAAAAGAGTTGCTTATTTTGATGTTGAAGATGTTGGCTACTTCCTTTGCTAGATTAGGGGGACAATTCTTCGGAAGGATGATCTTGGATTTTTGGAGTTTAATATTTTTCCCGAATAATTTAAAAAAATAGAGCAAGACTATTTTTTATGGAGTTGCAAGTTTTTTCATTAATCCTAGCCATTAAGGTAAGGTCATCAGTAAAAAATAAGTGGGATATGCCAGGATCTCGAGTGCTTATATGTATGGGATCCCATTGGCAAATATCTACTTGACGGGAGATAAACTGGAAAAACATTTTCATACAAAGAATAAAAATATAAGGAGATAGGGGGCATCCTTGCCTAATACCTCTGCTTTTGGCTGATGAATTCAGTCATATAGCCATTGACTAGAATAGCTATATTACTTGTACAAATGCAGTTCATGATTAATTTTGGAGATGAATGTTGAGAAGTTGAAGTATTTAAGGGTATGATAGACGAAGGACCACTCTAATCGGTCAAAAGCCATTTCTGAATCTAGTTTGAGAATCATATTGGAATTTTTCCCTTTTAATTTTTTGAATTGATTGATGATTTCTTGTACTATGATGGTATTATCACTAGTTCTTCTCCCTTTAATAAGCTTGCTTGAAAGGGGCTAATCAAATTATTTATTCATAAGTATTATCAATATTCGTTGGGAGAGAATTGTTTATAAATATTTGCATGTAAAAGTTAATAACTGATGGCCCCACTATTTTCTAGTATTTTTGATAGAAGAAGGGGTGAATACCATCCGACCCTGGTGCTTTAAAAGGTTTGAACAAGAAGATAGAATTTGTGACATCAGAGGGCATTAAGGGATTGTCCAAGTTCCTTAGGTCAGTTTTATGAAAATTTGGAGGATCTTGGCGGATGCTCAACTAGTTAGTTGAATCATGAGATGTTGTGAAACTATTGAGGAAGTATTTTTGAGTATACTTTAAAATTTCCAATGGATCATTGATCTAGTTGCCCTGGTCGTTTTTAAAGAACATGGTTTTACTCTTCCTTCTGTTGTTAGTGGCCATGATATGGAAAAAATTTATATTAGCATCACCCTCTTGAACACAAGAGATTCTAGCTCTAAGTTTCCATTAGTCATCTTCAATTTTCAGGAAATTATTGTATTCGATTTGTAAAGAGCGCTCCAATTCTTGAAGGAATGTACTATTAGGGTAATGCTTTGACTCTTGGATACCTTTTAGCCTAGCAAGAATTCTTTTTTCGTCCTAAAGATATCGCCAAAAATAATGTTTTTCCATACTTTAACACTATCAAGGAAGGAGTATACGATTCTTGATAGTTAGAGTTTTTTCAATTTTCTTCAACTAGGTTATTAAAACTAGGGTGCCTACACCAATAGGTTTTTAATCTAAAAGGTCCAGGCAGCGCTGTGGTTGGTTTTGGTACTAGTTGAAGAAGTACATGGTTATCATCAGAGTGAGTTTTGGGCAGGTGTGTGACTGAAGCATTAGGGAAACAGCTGATCCATTCACTATTAGCAAAAGTTTTATCCAATATTTCCATAACAAGCCCATTATTTTTTCTTCTAGGATTGGTCCATGTCTATTTACAACCCAAGCCAAGATCAATGAGGCCACATTTGTTGATGCAGCCCCATAGGTGCTTAGTTCGATTACTGTTAGCAGTATTACTCCCTAATTTTTCATTTGAATCTAAGACATCGTTAAAATCTTCCCTGACAAGCCATGGACCCTTATACCTATCATGCATGTTGATAAGATTATCCCATATTTTATTTCTATGGCTAGTATTAGTACTAGCATATAAAGAAGTAAATAACCAAGTGTTGTGAGTGGGGATTACCTCAATGGTAGCACTGATCTCTTGATTCCTACGCACGAAACTGTGGACATTAATAAGAGTATGGTCCTAGAGAATAACCATACCACTTGACTGACCATTAGCCGGTATTTCAATCATGTTAGAGAATCCAAATGGATTCAGGAGAGGCATATGGTTTTTCATTATTGTTTCCAAGAGTGTAAACATGCAAGGGTGATGAGTGTCGATCATCTCCCTAAAATGCAACCTGAAGTTATCATTATTTCCCCCACGCACATTCCAAATAATGAAAGAGATAGCCCTATCCATGTTGAGGTTCCAGTTGTGGAGGTCTCCATTCTCCAGCGCCCTTGGTGCATGCACTGGGTTCCTTCTCTGAAAAGGAACCCGTATCATAGCATGTTGCCCTACAATTGGATCGGCTAGAGGCCTTATGTCCATTGTGCACTTGTAAAGTGCCATCGGACATTTAAGAATTCGCCTATGTTCTTGACTCTCCATGAAGATGAACACCTTTATCTCATCGAGATTTGGATCTTCCGTTATTGATTCTGGTATTAAGTTGATGGGCTCCGCCGCCTCTTCCATCATGTCCTCTTGGTGTGGTAAGTTTGTTGGTGCATGAGGGTGTGGTGCACCTTGGTGAGGAGCTGCTTGTGCATGCTTGACATTTGTTGTTGGATTTTGAGTTGCATGTGCATCCCATGGTGTGAAAATTGGGTTGATGTTGGTGGCAATATCTGGAGTGAAGAATGGTAGATCCAATTGTGGATGAGCATTCGGGATAGGAACAAAGTGGGTGGCAGATTCCATTCTCTCATCATTGTTTGAGTTGCATTGAGGGGTAAGTTTGGTGCAATTGGGTGGAGGATGTTGTTCAACCAGATATGATTCATATAGTTGTTCATTGACAACCGTATGCCCTTCGAGATTAACTGTGCGAGGTAGTGAGAGTTGTGGAGTACAATTACTATCTCTCTCCCGTTCAACATGATGATGAAAGAGATGGCATGCCCCATTAAACCCAGCTCCACCCAGGATAATGGTTGATGGTTCTCCGGCATTGGGGGTTGAATGAATATTGTGGGAGTGTTGGTTATTTGTGGGTTGGTAGGTGTTTCGTTTGCCATTATTTGGGGCTGATTGAGACGAATGATTTGTATGAGCTTGTAACGTCTTCTGTTGGAGATGGGAAGTCTTGGCATTTTTTAATGAGGAGGAAGAACTTATAGAGGTGTTTGATGTATTGTTGTTGTCATGGGAATTCACAGAATCAGCTTCAATGATTGTAGAATCACTTTGCATGTTGTTTGTAAGGGGTATCGTATAGGTTTTATTAAGGGGGAAAGTAGATTGGTTTTGGGGTACGTGTTCATTAGCATTTGCCATTTAGAGTGAGGGTTTGTCTTTTTTTGACAGGTAGGTTTTGTCATTTGTGGCATGCATGGGATAATTATGGTCGTTAGTAGAGTGGTTTAGTATGTTAGGGGGGTTATTAGTAGGTAGGTTGCTTGTTTCTTTAGTATTACAGAGGGAGTAACTTAGGTTGGGTGTTGTAATGATGGAAACGTGCCTAATGAGTTATTTTTGCAAGAAAAGTTATTAGTTAGTAAATTATTATCTTCTAATTTACCGGATGTCTAGTTTTGGGTGTCATCCAAAACTGTTTCCTGCTCCATCAGAGATGAAAACTAGTTTTTTGAAGTGGTATGAAACTCTTTTGTGGATTGATCGTATTGATTGTTTTTTCCCCAAGTCTATTATCCCCTAACTGGGTTTGAATTTGACGTGCTTTATAGTTAAGAGTTTGAGAGGTTAGGAACTTACCTGTAGTAGCATCGAAGATATTGATATTTATACCTGCCTTCACCGGAGATTCTTTAGTTTCGTTCATTGAGAGCTTTTTCTTCCCTTTGTGGAAGGTGACTGTCTTCCACTCCTCCTTGGTCTTGGATTTTTGCTCGTGCATAGAGCTGCAATGCCCTTTTTCTTCTTCCTCTGGCTTTCCTGTTGTTGAAGTTGTTGTTTACAGCTTCATTTTTGTGCATTGTCCAGTAGAGTGGCCAAGGTGACCACAGTTTAGGCATAAAAGTCTTTCACACTCATATAGAATTTGTTGTTTGTGGGAAGCAATCCACACGTTGGATTTAACCTGTTTGTTCAATGGTAACTCTACACAGATTTTGGCATAACGCCCACGCAAAGCTGTTGATGTGAAGGCATCAACCTTGAGTAACCGTCCAATTGTATTACCCACTATTTTTAGAATTTTTTCATCGTAAAACTCTGTGGGGAGTTATGGCAGGCGTACCCAAATGGCAGTAAGAGTTTGTCTCGCTTTTGAAGGTACAAAGTTGGGCTCCCACGTTGCATTGATAAGAAATGTCCAATGATAAACCAAGGACCGTTTTGTAAAGCATTTATCATGTTTTCTTCTTTATTGAATCTCACAGTATAATAGTCCTCGCCAAGATCAATTAGAGGAAAATCTTCTGTAGGCTTCAAAAGATTTGATAGTTTATGTTTAAGAATTTGGTGGAGGATTTTTTTTCCTTAAAGTTTGATTATAACCGAAAATCTCTAGGGATAGTAGATTCATTTTTTATTTTCCTCTGTTATTGGGACCGAGTATTCCTTCTCTTGTAGTTCAGGAGTCTTTTCCTCTTCTTCCTCGATGGTATCAATGGCCATGTGCAGTAAATACGGAGGAGGTATGTAACGACGCGGCCGGTCGTTTTATGAATTTCAGCCCCGTTTCCCCCATTTCTGCTTCATTATATCTTGTTTAGGTGTATTATGTGTGTATCATGTTGGTTGGTTTGGGTTCGGAGTGATTTTGGAGAGGCATGAGACACTTAGTCTCTTTTGAGTAAGCTTAAGTTGAAAATCAACTGGATGTTGACTTATGTGTAAAAGGTCTCGGATGTGAATTCTGATGGTTTGGATAACTTCGTTAGGTGATTTGGGACTTAGGAGCGTTATCGGAATGTATTTTAGAGGTCAGTGGTAGATTTAGGCTTGAATTGGCGAAATTGGAATTTCGGCATTTTTCGGTCGGCAGTGGAAATTTTGATATCGGGTTCCGATTTTGATTTTCTTGGTATGTATAGACTCATGGGTGGATGAGAATTCTTGTGAGGTAATTTTTATCGAATTTCAAGACGTGGGCCCGGGGGTCGGGTTTGGCCAATTTCGGGATTTTTGAGTTAATTTGATAATTTTTGTATGGGTTTCATTCCTTTAGCGTATATTGATGATAATATACTGATTTTGGTTAGATTCGAGTCATTTGGAGGCTGAATACAGAGGCAAGGGAATCACGGGCTAGAATTTAGCTTGGCTTGAGGTAAGTAATGCTTCCAAACTTGGTTCTGAGGGTTCGAAATCCCAAACTATGCGTTCTATGATTTCTATTATGGTGACGCAAACGGTAAGTGGCGGGCGTGTGGGCGTGTACCATGAGAATCGCGGCATGGATCATTCCATGGCACCGCTTAGTGACTCTTTCTTGCTGATATCCGTGTTGTAATTATGTAATTAAGTTAATGAGCTGTAAATCATGCTAATTATCATCTTAAGGCTTCATGCCGATACTGTTGAGACCCGAGAGGTCGTTTCTTGATATCATTTCATTAACTTCATTGATATTCTATACTTATTCCACTTCATGCATGTTATATCATGCCTCAGTCTCGATTATTGTTATTTGGCACATCATATCATTGTTCGGGCTAGTATCATGACATTGTGAGCCCGTGTGTGAGACCGGAGAGTATTGACTGAGTGAGGCCGAGAGCCTGCTTGTGAGTGACAGTTATGAGATGGATCTGCACGCTGCAGCGATTATTTTGATGATTATGATAGCGCTTGGGCTGTAGGAGCCCCTCCGGAGTCTGTAACACACCCCAGTGAGCGCAATTGATGATATTGAGGGATGGATATTCCATGGACATGGATTTTATCCGAAGTATTTATACCTGGAGATGGATCTTATCCATAGGGATGGAATGGCCTTCCTCGGTACTGGATGACTACGGTCAGTGATATGTATATATTCTGGGATGGATCTTCCCTGGGCGGGATGGCCATAAACAGTACCGAGTGGTTGAGCACTTGTGAGATGAGGTACACGTAACATTGATCATGCTATCTGTGCATTGGTACATAGAGATTTCCCGGGCTTTATACTCCGTACTGTTTAGAATGTATTTATTTACTGTTGAGTTTTTACTTGAACTGCAAGCATTCCTACTTTTCTGTATAGTTTAATTGTATTACCTTGTATACCCTAAAAATGGAAGGGCCAATTTTCCGTCGTTACGATGCCTCGTAAGTACGTCTCAAAGGCTCGAGACTACGGTCGAGGTTCATCCCCCGAGGGCTATTGACGTTCGACCTTGGGATAGCACAGACCAACGGTTATGGTGAGAAAGTGGGGAGTTCCCAAGGCGCGTAAATAGAGCTGACAAAGTCTAGTGGACTAGTCCAAAAATGAATCAAGGCGTTAAACGGCTGTACCAGCCCCATATCTTTTTAGTTAATGCATTTGTACTATGTTGGGATTTCCCCTCATATATAAAGGGAATCTTTGTCATTATGTAAGGGGGCATATTCAATACTAAGAAATACAAGAAAATTCTCTCTTTCTCTCTAACATATTCTCTTGATCTCATTACTTCCATTTATTGCTTATATTCATTGTGTTCTATTTATTGTTCATCATTTATTGCTTATATTTATTGTGTTCTATTTATTGTTCATCATTTATTGCTTATCATTGATCATAAAGAGTTGCCACCGTAGCTCTCATAACTTTTAGTGTTCCCTCGATCGCTCTAAGTCGGTCACCCAATTCGACCCCGAGGCCTCATATACGACAGCTCGAGGCCCCGATCTCCAGCCGTTTGGTTTGGTTATCATATCGTCTCTAAGCTATAACCTTGCTTTCTAATCTTTTACTTTGCATTCATTGCCAAACAACTAGCATAAAAATAGATCACGTATTTTTAAAACCACATAATTAAATCTCATTGTTATTACCATTTTCACGGCGAACAGTTTGGCGCCCACCGTGGGGCTAAAGATAATAGTGATTATTTTCTTGCTGGTTCACCCCATAACGCAAGTTATCTTCCACACTTTTTCTTGTCCAAGATCTTCGATTTTAGGTCAAAATATCTAACTCAGTAAATGGATGTGAAAACAACGGTCTTGAGAACCACGGAGAGAATGGTCTAGCCGTTCCAAGTATTGGCGCACCACCACTAAACCCTGAAGGCGCGCCAGAGCCGATCCCCGCGGATGCAGTTTCACGCGATGCCCAGCACATCGATATAAGCTCTCACACTAACAGGAGCGTACACCAAGGAGACTAACAGGAAGCTCAGAAAACCCCAGCTATGGAAGAACAGGAGGTTAGCCTTCACGTTATTTTTGAAATGTTACAGGCACAACAGTTGGCGATCGCTCAGCTGCAAAGTCACCAGAAAACTCCCAGCACGGTAGCACCGGGAACGGCTTCCCCAGCCGAGCAGGTACCGGAAAGATCAAGTAACAACGGGTCGGCAACCGACCCCACCCTTATAAAGATGCTGGAGGACCTCATAAAGAGGATCGAGTCGGGCGAGAAAAAGATAGAAGCCAACGTGAAGAAGGTAGAGACCTACAATTCTAGGATCGACCAAATTCCGGGCGCACCCCCGGTCCTGAAGGGTGTAGATTCGAAGAAGTTGTACAAAAGCCATTGCCGCAGGAAGCTGCTCCGAAACCCATTCCAAAGAAGTTCAGAATGCCCGATCTTCTGAAGTATAACAGAACCTCGGACCCTAACGAGCACGTCATCGCTTACACTTGTGCGGTGAAGGGCCACGACCTGAGAGACGGTGAGATCGAATCCGTCCTGCTGAAGAAGTTCGGGGAGACACTCTTGAAAGGGGCCATTATGTGGTATCACAACCTAGCACCTAAATCTATAGATTCATTTGCCATCCTAGAAGATTCTTTCATAAAGGCACATGCCGGTGCCATAAAGGTAGCTACAAGGAAATTCGACGTCTTCAAAATCAAGCAAAGAGAGAACGAGATGCTGCGAGAGTTCGTATCTCGCTTTCAAATGGAACGAATGGAACTACCACCAGTCTCCGACGACTGGGCGATGCAGGCCTTCACCCAAGGATTGAATGAGCGAAGCTCGGTAGCTTCAAAGCAACTAAAGCAGAACCTAGTCGAGTATCTCGCCGTGACATGGCCGGACGTCCACAATTGATACCAGTCAAAGATCAGGGTTGAAGACGACCAACTAGGAGCCCCATCAGGCTCGGTATATCCTAGCATTCTCCCGACGAAGGAGTCAAAGCCGAATAAAGAAAGATACCAACCATACCCTTAAGATAGAAGAAATGCCCCAAGGCGTAACATACACCGCAATGACCGAAGAATGGATCGAGGCAAAAACCCCCGGGGACTTGTCAGCAGAGCTGGATTAGATAGGCACACAGGGCCAATAGAGGCACCTCGCTTGTCGGAATACAACTTCAATGTCGATGTCTCAGACATCGTATTCGCCATCCATAAGATCAAAGACGCTAGGTGGCCTAGGCTTGTACAATCAGATCCTTCACAAAGAAATCATAACTTAATGTGTGAATTTCTAACACGCACGGCCACAGGACCGAGGATTGCTACCAGCTCTGAGAAGAAGTAGCCCAACTACTCAGCAAAGGTCACCTTCGAGAATTCCTCAGCGACAGGGCCAAAAACCAGTTCCAAGAAAGAGAGGCGACCAAAAAGAACGAAACAAATGAGCCACAACATGTCATCCACATGATCTTGGGATGCATCGATGCCCCACAGGAACCCATGATTAGAAGAACAAAAATATCCATCACCAGAGAAAAATGAACTCGGGGTTACATACACGAGGATGCTCTTACATTCATCGACGTGGACATCGAGACCTTGTCTCAGCCTCATAACAGCGCGCTGGTAATCTATTTCCTTGTAAATACATTTCAAATTAAATGTGTACTTGTGGATCCAGGTATCTCGGCCAACATTATCAGGTCGAGGGTGGTAGAGCAGCTCGGACTACTTGACCAAGTTGTGCCCGCCTCTCGAGTCCTCAACGAATTGAACATGGTGAGCGAAACAACGAAAGGGGAAATCACCCTCCCAGTCAACGTGACCGGCACAACCCAAAATGCTAAATTCTATGTCATCGAAGGAGACATGAGATACAACGCCTTGCTCGGAAGACATGGATACACTGCATGATAGCAGTACCATCCACCCTCCATCAAATGATGAAATTCCCGACAAAGGATGGGATAAAACCGTCTATGGGGAACAACATGCGGCAAGAGAAATATTCGCGGTGCACGATGTGACGTCGACACCAGTATCTCCACCTTCGAAGGAGCCAAAGGGTAAGCAAACAGTAAAATAGAGATAACAAACTACATCTTCGGCTAAGCCCGACCGAACAAAGAAGAGGACCGTACCGCGTCCTTATAACGAGCGACTGAAACATATCAAGGCTCGAAGCACCGCCAACACTAAGGTATGACCATCTCCTTTTTCTTTCAATCATTCTACACTAACCTGAGTGCAGGTATCCAATAGAAATGGCCAAAGCGCTTTCCAACTCGAAGGCCTTAGGTTCCGAAAAGCATACGTTGCACTATTTTCCTTTGATCGGGTTTTATCCCAAGAAGAGTTTTACCGGCAAGGTTTTTTACGAGGCAACATCTATATGCTACCTAAGGAAGACTCAAAAAGTATTCAAGGCTTCTTTTCAATCAACCTCGAATACTGGGGGGCATCCCCCCGAAAGACCACCTCCTTGGAGAAGTCAAGATGTGCTGAATAGGGTCTCGATAGGAAGATAATGTACCAGGCCAAATGGTCGAACGAACCATGTCCGTATAGAATAACCGAACCCTTAACAGCAATAACATGTATACTTGTACCAAGTAATCAGAACAATACTTTCCAGAGCATTTCGCGCTTCAAAGAAGCTCGGTATGTTTGCAAAAATGGCTCCAGAGCCAAAAACGTCCTGGACACTTGGTGACTGGCATCAACAATTCGAAGCCTGAATGACCTCCAGGTCAGAGTTTCAAACTCGCAAGCCCTCAATGAGGCAACGTCAAGATTGCATAAACGGCTCCAGCAGCCGAAAACGTTCCGAACACTCGAGGACTGGCGTTAAAATCTCAAAAGCTATATGACCTCCGGGTCGAAAGCTCCGAATTTGTAAGCCCTCAATAAGGCAATACCAATTTTACAAGAAAAGGCTACCGAGCTAGGAAATGTCGATGACTCGGGGACTGCGGCCAATAGCTATCCCCCTCGACTTATCAAAAACTCGAGGCCATAAGACCCCAAGTAGGCTGCCTCGGTCTCATAAGACCTATATAAGGCAATAGCAATATCTGTAAGACCTCAAGCAGGGCATGAACCACACTTGTACCAAGTGACAATATCTGTAAGACCTCAAGCATGGCATGAACCATACTTGTACCAAGTAGCAAAAATTGTAAGACCTCAAGGCATGTAAAACTTGTAAGAACTTACTAAAGACATAATCCTGCTCTTAAAGTCAAGGCTATATATCCAACTTATAAGACCCCTAAAAGGGCATACCCTCGATTTAGACACCGAAACTGCTTCACTCTGGGACTAAAAGGCTCTGGCCAAACACAAATGACTACGGTCGCAAGGCTATATCAGCCAAACTAACGCGACTCGAGGACGCCCGACCGTCGCAACAAAATCACAGGCCTTCAATTACTTCGAAAGTACTTCGAAAAGAACCGGTTAAACAGGCTACCCTCGACATAGGAAAAAGAGCTTCGACCATGTTAGCTCCTAACTACAGGCTTCGAGATGCTCAGCCACCGAGCCAAACCTCCCGAGGTGCTCGATCATCGCCATATAATGACTCACAATCGAGGTTTTTATCAAACCGTCAAAGAGTTAGGCAAACACAATTTCAAAAAATCCTTAACGATGGAAAAATAAAGCCTATATTAGAGGTAGCATCGACCCAAAGCGTAAGAGCCACTGACGCCAGCTCATATAAAAGGTCGTACCGACCTAAAGCGTAAGAGCCACTGACGCCAGCTCATATAAATGGTCGTACCGACCTAAAGCGTAAGAGCTACTAACGCCGCCTCATATAAAAGGTCGTACCGACCTAAAGCGTAAGAGCCACTGTCGCCAGCACACACTATAGGTCGAATCGACCTAATGCATAAGAGCCTAAGGGACAACTTTAAATTCAAAAACTTGAAGGTCAAATGAGCTCGAGTCGAAACCCGATTTGGACACTGAACCCAAAACAGTTAACTAAATATTCCTAAGAGCAAAAGCATAAGAGCTCAAATGCTGGCTTATTAAAAGGTCGTACTGACCAAAGCGCGTAAGAGCCTACGAGCCAGCCTAATGAGCCCCAGGGCCATACTATGAATCTAAGGATTCCTTTTTAACTCGAAGACCAATTCATCTGGCTAAAGACTAACAAATATCAAGGCAAAAGGAAGTACACAAAAAATGAAGTCGCAAGGTTTCTTTTTGTACACGTATGTGAAAGAGTACAAGCTCCATTTACAACGTACTTTGAAAGTACTATATACAGAATCAGAAAAGGAAATCTATGACCCCCTTGGGGACTATGGCCCGTCGGCTCCATCCTTGCTATCCTCAACATCGGACAGAAGTGACTAAGCTCCATGTTCGTCCGTCTTTGCCCGCTTCACCTCTTCCGGGAGGTCAAAGCCCCTAGCATGGATCTCCTCGAGGGTTTCCCTTCGATATTTACATCGAGCATATTCCTTGCTCCTGCTCTCACGGTCAAGAGCCCTTATCAGCTTAGTGATACGCTCAAATTATGCTTTAATTAAATAGTGTAAGGCGTTCGATGTCAAATATAATAACCCAACAAGGTTGGGGTCGAATACCACAGGGAATATGGTGTGAAAACTTTACTTGAGTAGTGTGTAACTAGACTTAAGTCATAATCCTATTTGGTTAACGTAACAAGAGAATGATATAGTTGAGAATTAACGAGATACCTAATTGTGATATGAGAATGTAAATCATTTGATTAAAGAAACCAAGGTTGTGTCCTCGTCAATGGAATGCAATGCTATTGGTGTTAATATGATATATTTCTAATGGAACGTCCTTTAGATATGCAAATGATTTCTAAATGACTACCCAATATTTTCTAATAGTTGGGTAGTATTTCCTCTTTATGATTTTTCCAAATATAAAAGAGTTGCAACTAAGAGTAATCAATTTATGCCAAATAAAATCCACTTCTTCCTAAGCGATTTTATTAAACAAGGTTTAAAGCCTTGAGTCTTTGATATTTACTTCTACCAAACTCTAACTCACTTTTCCAAGTAAAGAAAGAATTTAATGGCACTTGTTAATGNATTTGGAAAGAAAAATAGAAAAAATAATTTATATCAACAACTATTATATATATATATATATATATATATATATATATATATATATATATATATATATATATATATATATATATATTCTTTAGCCCAGAAGCTGGCGATCCTTCTCCTTCTCCGAGAGGGCACAGTCTCACCTCAAAGGACTCCCTGATGCCTACAATAACAGAGTTAGTACGCAAAAAGAGAAAGTGCCTTTCCAAATAAAAAAGGGGGGAGCAAATCACGCAGCACGTACCGTGATGTTTTGCCTCCCATATACCCCTAGACAAAGCTCACCACTTATGCTCATTATAAGTCGAGTGGGTTTCAAACTTCTGAGCCCAATCCAGCAGATCAGGAACCTTGCACGACATCCATGAAATTGCTGCAGAAGAGGAAAGGAAGGCGCATTTACGGAGCCCGCCTTCGCCATAATTAAAAAGCTACAAATGCAAGAGTGTACCATTTACGTGTAAAATTCCATTTCTCAGGAAATCGCAGAAACTCCACAGGGATAATATCGACAGTCCGTACTCGGACAAATCGGCTTATCCACTCCCGATCTCTGTCTTATTCATCATAAACACTGAAAGGCATGGTGGATCGGCATCGTAGGGTTAGCAGACCTCGATGGCGAAAAGGCCGGTACAGCCTGATAAGATGACTAAGCGAGAACTCGAGCCCTGCTTCCTCTGCGAAAAATCTCATTATCAACATTGTCCTCCAAAATGACGGATGAACCTGTGCTAAGGTAGCCTGATACTTTCGACATAAATCAAGTACAACACTATCAAGGGGACCCAGCGTAAAGGGGTACGTATACACGCTCAAAAATCCCTCGGCATGATCCACAATGCTCTTTTCCGGGGAGGGTATCTGCAGTACTACCTTTTCCCTCCATCCAAAATCTTTCCTCATCAACTCAAGGTGTCCCTCTCCTATTAAAGAAGTGAACTTCAAGGTATGCTCCCGATGACCTTGAACATCGGGAGGCTTTTCTGACGAGAAGTCCCCCTTCGAAGCAAAATGCCCCGAGGCTAGCTCGCTAGCATCAGCCGTGCTCTGCCAACCAGGCGAGAACCAGAGGCAGAACTTTCTCCTCCTTGCCGCGGGTCCTGGTATAGCATCCATAACCACAGTAAACCCAGGGAATCGAAGCAGGAATTCGAGCGAGGGCTTCAAAGTTAAAATGGTGAAGGACCTAATGCGGGAAAGAAGAACTCTGTGGAGGAGGAAATCGGCTCAGAATAGCGTGATACTCAGAGGAAGGAAGGCAAAACTATATATATAGAGAGAGCAATAACCGTCCATTTGCCTCAAAGGCCAACTAAGGAATACTGAATAAGCCGTTACCATTTTGGGAAGATATACCAGCACGATCGCTTTGATCATCTTATAATCATATCATGGAATTAATACCGCCATACGACACATCGGGGATCAAAACCTCCACATCGGCAAGCCTCGAGATGGTACCTGATCTCGAGGATCTCCACCAAGAAGAAAACATTCTCTAAGGAGCCATTAACATCATTTCAAGCCTCGAGATGGTGCCCGATCTCTAGGACCGTTGTCAAAAAGAAGATAGGCTCCAGAAAGCCATTGAAATCATTACAAGCCTCGAGATGGTACCCGATCTCGAGGACTTCTGCCAAAAAGAAGATAAGCTCTAAAAACCTACTCATATGGGTTTGATCTCCAGGCGGCAACCTACCTCAAGAATTTCTGCTATTGCGAGTGCGGATCGTCTATCCGATTTTTTGGACCTCGAACTACCTAAGCTCGAGCCAACTCCTGCTCAAAAGCTACCAATAAAGCCTTAGGACTATCTTTCACCTCCAGATCAAGTTAAATATTTTCTTGATTACTTTAACCCAGGGGCTATTCAAGTCCAGGCGTACCCTCATCCGGGGTCTATCTGCAACGCCTTCGGGCAATATTCTCTCCAAGTTTAAACCAGGTTTCTAGGTTGCCCGGGTGAGAGCGGACTCTCACTCAGGGACTGTTTTCAAAAACCTGCAGGCTATCTTTATTCTCAGACACCCGAGCAAAATCCCCCTCGAGGACTATCACGGGGTCAGAAGAGCTAAGTTTCGTTCTGAAAGTTCAGAGCCTTACTTTCACTCAACTCGAAGTCAGGGGTCCCGACGACCCTAGTTTATCGATCCAACCCGGGCTCGGTCCAAGGGACGACAAAAGATTCCACAAGGAATCGGGTTAATCAGTCAAGAGCCATAGAAATACTAACACCACGGCTCGGTGTTCGTATCAATCGATAAAATCGTATAGTCAGATTCTTCACAAATGTAGATAAAGGGAAATAAAGCATAAATCAGAGGAAAATTGAAGGAACACCTTTTTCATTAATAAACGACGATTACAGAAGACCACGAAGGGTCCTTACACAGAAACAAAGAAGCAAAAAAAATACATATATAATAAAATCTAGGAGTCTAATCTATTCTCGGGGGTGCATCCTCAGTGGCAGTATCTTCGAGCACCATCTCCTCGGGGGCCCCGTCTCGATCTTCCAAAATGGCATCTTTAAGGGAGAAGATGAAGAAGAGGAAAGTGATAAAGAAGAAGAAAAAGATGAAGGAACAGAGAGGGATGAAGAAGTGGCTGGGTGAAAAATCTGGCGAGTATGGATCTCGCCAGCACTACAATTGTGAAGCCACTTCTTGAGACATTGCACTGGTGCGGGATGCAACAGCTAGCAGATAGTAACACCTCACTCCACGAAAAGCAAAATGAGTGAGGCGCCGCACCGGGTAGTTAATAGAGATGAGTAGAAGTTCATAGTCCGCATATCCTCTAATGCGAGGATAATTTGAGATTTCTCTCTCATCACCTCGGGTCAACAACAACAACAACAACAACAAGAAGTCAGTACAATCTCGCTCAGTAAGGGAAATCCAACTCCGCCATGTAACCTTAAGGCCACGGGCCTAAAAAATGGGAAATAACAATGGATGAGGATAAAGAGAAGAAAAGGGTGAAAGGTTGTTGAAGAACATTTGAATGAAGAATTGGTTCCAGGAGGCTTCCATTTATAGGAAGGGTGGCAGCGTAGCTGATGGCGCCATCAATGTCTTTCAAAGACGTATCAGCAGGCGCAATCAATGCATTTTTTGGAGCTGGACCGGCAGCGGTATTATCGCTTTGGAGAATAAGAATTGACAGTGCATTGAATAATTCTGGGAAGATGAACCGACGAGACGCCTCAGTTATCGCAAAGGCCTACGTCATAAGTATGGCATCATCGCGGGAAGTTTGAAGAGATGGATATCAAAGTCGTTTCTTATCGTTCCATTCCAATATGAGAAATGCGGGGAGTATCTGTATACGGTAAAAACGGAGGGTCCAATTTTCCATCATTACGATGCCTCGTAAGCACGTTTCAAAGGCTCAAGACTGCAGTCGAGGTTCATCCCCCGAGGGCTATCTATGCTCGACCTCGAGACAGCACAGACCAACGGTTATGGTGGGAAAGTAAGGAGTTCCCAAGGCGTGTAAATAGAGCTGACAAAGTCTAGTGAACTAGTCCAAAAATGAATCAAGGCATTAAATGGCTGTACCAGCCCCATATCTTTGTAATTAATGCATTTGTACAATGTTGGGATTTCCCTCATATATAAAGGGAATCTTTGTCATTTTGTAAGGGGGGATATTCAATACTAAGAAATACAAGAACATTCTCTCTGCTCTCTAACATATTCTCTTGATCTCATTACTTCCATTTATTGCTTATATTCATTGTGTTCTATTTATTGTTTATCATTTATTACTTATTAGTGATCATAGAGATCTGCCACCGTAGCTTTCATAACTGTTAGTCTTCCCTCGATCGCTCTAAGTCGGTCACCCAAATCGACCCCGAGGCCTCATATACGACAGCTCGAGGCCCCGATCTCCAGTCGTATGGTTCGATTATCATAACGTCTCTAAGATATAACCTTGCTTTCAAATCTTTTACTTAGCATACATTGCCTAACAGCTAGCATTAAAATAGATCACGTATTCTTAGAACCACATAATAAAATCTAATTGTTATTACCATTTTCACGGTGAACATACCTGTTGAGGTTTGGTTCGTCACTACTTGTCAGTCCATAGTTTGGACTTGTTACTTACTGAGTCGGTGTACTCACGTTACCCCCTGCACCCTATGTGTAGATCCAGGTATCTCGGGGCACGGTAGCGGTTGCTGATCATTTCAGTTGTGGACTTTCCTTTGAGATAGCAAGGTAGCTGCCTGGCGATCGCAGTCCCGCCTTCTCCTTCCTTATCTTCCTCTTAGTGTATTTGTTGACTATTCTTAGACTATGTTAGTGTTGTTTTATTTCGAACAGTTGTAGCATTTTGCTCATGACTTAGTGACACGAGAGGTCGGGCTTGTATTTTCCGCTTTGTTTGACTTTTACTTTATATCTTTTATCGGATTTCAGTTGGAAACATGGTTTTACTTAAGTTTTAAATGAAATATGGATTATTTAGGAATGAGTTGGCTGGCCTAGTTTTACGATAGGTGCCATCACGACCGGGTTGGTTTTGGGATCGTGACATGTTGGTATCAGAGACTGGGTTACATAGGTCTCACGGGTCATGGGCATGTTTTGTAGAGTTTCGCGGATTATGTGGTTCCAGTTATGCCTGATGAGGAGCAGCGTCGATTGGAGAGACTTGGTAGACTTCAGCCTCCGACTTTCAGTGGTACAGAGGGCGAGGATGCCTAGGGTTTCTTGGACAAGTGTTAGAGGATTTTACGTACATCGGTTATTCTAGAAATTATAGGGTCTCCTACACTACTTTTTAGTTTTCTGGAGCTGCCTTCAATTGGTGGGACGCTTATGAGAGGCGTAGGCTTGTAGGTGAAACGCCCCTTACCTGGCAGTAGTTCTCACAGTTCACATCAGGGTCACTCATCTCTCAGTGCCCTTCCAGCTCAGAGTTCAACTCAGGTACCATCGTTCAGGGCTCATCTATGCTTGGTTCTTCTAGTGGGCATCCCAGTGCTCGGGGCTCCCTTCAGTCCCCACCGCCATTTGCCAGGAGAGGTTGCTTCGAGTGTGAAGATTTGGGTCATATCAAGAGGTTTTGTCCCCATCATACAGGAGGTTCATCCCAGTAGAGGAGTCAGCCTTCGGCTTCAGCACCAGTTACTTCCCCACCCGCTTAGTCAGCTCGGGGTGGAGGTCAGTTAGCTAGGGGTCGCCCCAAAGGGGAGGTCGATCATGTGTTGGTCAGACCCGTTTCTATGCCTTCCCAGCCAGGCCAGATACTATTGCTTTAGATGTTGTGATCACATGTATTGCCTCAGTCTGCCACAGAGATGCCTCTGTATTATTTGATCCCGGTTCCACTTTTTCATATGTGTCATAATATTTAGCTCATTATTTGGATACGCCCCGCGAGTCTCTTGTTTCATCTGTTCATGTATCTCTCTAGTGGGCGATACTGTTGTTGTGGACCGTGTATATCGGTCGTGCGTGGTGACTATTGGGGGTTTGGATACCCGATTGGATCTCTTGTTTCTTAGTATGGTTGATTTTGATGTGATATTGGGCATGAATTGGTTATCGCCGTGTCATGCTATTTCGGAAGGTCATGCTAAGATAGTGACATTGGCTATGTCGGGGTTGCCACGGATTGAGTGGCAAGGTTTGACGGATTATGTTCCTAGTAGAGTGATTTCATTTTTGAAGGCCCAACAGATGGTTTGGAAGGGTTGTCTTTCTTATCTGGACTTCGTGAGGGATATTAGTGCAGAGACTCCTACCATTGATTCAATTCCGATAGTGAGGGACTTTCCGGATGTGTTTCATACCGGCCTGCCGGGCATGCCACCGGACAGGGATATTGATTTTGGTATTGATTTGGTGTCGGGCACTCAGCCCATTTCTATTCCAATGTATCGTATGGCACCGGCGGTGTTGAAGGAGTTGAAGGAGCAGCTTCAGGAACACCTTGATAAGGGGTTTATTCGGCCTATTGTGTCACCGTGGGGTGCGCCTGTTCTATTTCTGAAGAAGAAGGATGGCACTATGAGGATGTGCATTGATTACAGGCAGTTGAACAAGGTCACAATCAAGAACAAGTATCCTTTGCCTCGTATTGATGATTTATTTGACCAGCTTCAGGGAACGAGGGTGTTTACCAAGATTGATCTCCGTTCAAGGTATTACTAGTCTAAGATCAGGGACTCGAACATTCTTAAGACAACTTTCAAGACCCAATATGGTCATTATGAGTTCCTTGTGATGTCTTTTGGGCTGACTAATGCCCCAGCAGTGTTCATGCATTTGATGAACAACGTGTTTTGGCCTTATCCCGGCTCGTTCGTTATTGTATTCATTGATGATATTCTGGTATACTCGTGTAGTCAGGAGGAGAACGCAGAGCATCTGAGAGTGGTATTACAGTGGTTGAAGGAGGAGAAGCTTTATGAAAAGTTCTCCGAGTGTGAGTTTTGGCTCAGTTCAGTGGCTTTCTTAGTGCACTTGGTGTCCCGTGAGGGTATTCAGGTTGATCCGAAGAAGATAGAGGCGGTTCAGAGTTGGCCCAGACCGTCCTCAGCCACAGAGATTCAACTTTCTTGGTTTGGCAGGTTGTTATCATCGGTTCGTTCAGGGATTTTCATCTATTGCATCACCCTTGACCAAGTTGATTCAAAAGGTTGCTTTATTCTGGTGGTCCGATGAGTGTGAGGCGAGCTTTCAGAAGCTCAAGACTGCCTTGACCACAACTCCGGTGTTGTTTTTGTCATCAGCTTTAGGTTCATATACAATGTATTGTGATTCTTCGAGAGTTGGTATTGGGTGTGTTTTGATGCATGAGGGTAGAGTGATTGCTTATGCTTCTCGTCAGTTGAAGACCCATGAGAAGAACTACCCTGTTCATGATCTAGAGTTGACTGCCATTGTTCATGCGTTGAATATTTGCAGGCATTATCTATATGGTGTGTCTAGGTGTTTACTGATCATCGTAGCCTCCAACACTTGTTCAAGAAGAAGGATCTCAATTTGAGGCCGCGAAGATGGTTGGAGCTGCTAAAGGATTATGATATCACTATCTTGTACCATCCGGGGAAGGCCAATGTAGTGGACGATGCCTTGAGTAGGAAGGCGGTGAGTATGGGCAGTTTGACATATATTCCTGTTAGGGAGAGACCTCTCGCGGTTGATGTTCAGGTCTTGGCCAATCAGTTTATGAGGTTGGATATTTCGGAGCCTAGTCGGGTCCTAGTTTGTGTAGTTTCTCGATCTTCGTTGTTTGACCGCATCAGAGAGCACCAGTGTGACGATCCTCATTTGCTTGTCCTTAAGGACCGAGTTCAGCACGATGATGCGAGAGATGTGACTATTGGTGATAATAGTGTGTTGAGGATGCAGGGCCGGATATGTGTGCCCAATGTAGATGGGCTTCGGGAGTTTATTCTGGAAGAGGCCCATAGCTCGCGGTATTCTATCCATCCGGGTGCCGCGAAGATGTATCAGGATTTGAGACAACATTATTAGTGGAGGAGAATGAAGAAGGATATTGTGGGGTTTGTGGCTTGGTGCCTCAATTGTCAGTAGGTGAAATATGAGCATCAGAGACCGAGTGGCTTGCTTCAGCAGATAGATATTCCAGAGTGGAAGTGGGAGTGGATCACCATGTATTTTGTATTTTGACTCCCACAGACTTTAAAGAAGTTTGATTCTATTTGGGTGATTGTGGATCGACTAAGCAAGTTCGTGCAGTTCATTCCGGTGTGTACTACCTATTCTTCAGCGGTTAGCAGAGATTTATATCCGAGAGATTGTTCGTTTGCATGGTGTCCCAAATTCCATCATTTCAGATAGAGGTACTCAGTTTACATCCCAGTTTTGGAGAGCCGTGCAGTGAGAGTTGGGTACTCAGGCCCTCAGACGGATGGGCAGTCCGAGCACACTATTTAGATATTGGAGGACATGTTGTGCGCTTGTGTCATTGATTTTAGGAGTTCATGGGATAAGTTTCTACCGCTCGCAGAGTTCGCATATAACAACAGTTATTAGTCGAGTATTCAGATGGCTCCATATGAGGCTTTATATGGGAGACAATGTAGATCTCCAGTTGGTTGGTCTGAGCTGGGTGAGGCTAGGCTTTTGGGTACAGACTTGGTGCAGGATGCTTTGGACAAGGTGAAGGTAATTCAGGAGCGTCTTCGTACAGCGTAGTCGAGACAAAAGAGTTATGCTGACAGGAAGGTCCGTGATGTGTCTTACATGGTTGGGGAGAAGGTTCTACTGAAGGTTTCACCCATGAAGGGCGTTATGAGATTAGAGAAGAAGGGTAAATTGAATCCTCGGTTCATTGGGTCTTTTGAGGTGCTTCGGAGGATTGGGGAGGTGGCTTATGAGCTTGATTTGCCACCCATCTTGTCGAGTGTGCATCCAGTATTTTATGTTTCTATGCTCCGGAATTTATTGGCGATCCGTCTCACGTTTTGGATTTCAGCACGGTTCAGTTAGACGATGATTTGACTTACGATGTGGAGCCAATGGCTATTTTGGAACGTCAGGCTCGAAAGTTGAGAAATATAGCTTCAGTGAAAGTGCAGTCGAGAGGTCGGCCTGTTGAGGAGGCTACTTGGGAGACCGAGCGGGAGATGCGGAGCAGATACCCACACCTTTTTGAGATTTCAGGTATGTTTCTTGACTCGTTCGAGGATGAACGTTTGTTTAAGAGGGGGAGGATGTAACGACCCGACCAGTCATTTTATGAATTTCAGCCCCGTTTCCCCCATTTCTACATCTTTATGTCTTGTTCAGCTGTATTATGTTGTATCGGGTTGGTTGGTTCGGGTTCAGAGTGGTTTTGGAGAGGTATGAGACACATAGTCTCTTTTGAGTAAGCTTAAGTTGGAAAAGTCAACCGGATGTTGACTTATGTGTAAAAGGTCTCGGATCCGAAATCTGATGGTTTGGTTAGCTTCGTTAGGTGATTTGGGACTTAGGAGCGTGATCAAAATGTATTTTGGAGGTCCGTGGTAGATTTAGGCTCTAATTGGCGAAATTGGAATTTTGGCGTTTTCTGGTCAGCAATGGAAATTTTGATATCGGGGTCCGATTTTGATGTTCTTGGTATGTATAGACTCGTGGGTGGATGAGGATTCTTGTGATGTAATTTTTATCGAATTTCGAGACGTGGGCCCGGGGGCGGGTTTGGCCAATTTCGGGATTTTTGAGTTAATTTGATAATTTTCGTATGGGTTTCATTCCTTTAGCATATATTGATGATAATATACTGATTTTGGTTAGATACGGCACATTTGGAGGCCGAATCGAGAGGCAAGGGCATCGTAGGCTAGAGTTTAGCTTTGCTTGAGGTAAGTAACACTTCCTAACTTGGTCCTGAGGGTTCGAAACCCCGAACTATGTGTTCTATGATTACTACTGAGGTGACGCAAATGCCAAGTGATGGGCGTTTGGGTGTACACCATGAGAATCGCGGCCTGGATCATTCCATGGCACCGGTTAGTGTCTCTTTCTTGCTGAGATTTGTGCTGTAATTATGTAATTAAGTTAATGAGCTATAAATGATGCTAATTATCATGTTAAGGCTTCACGCCAATACTGTTGAGACCCGAGAGGTCGTTTCTTGCTGTCATTTCATTAGCTTCATTGATATTCTATACGCAGTCCTGTTCATGCATTTTATATCATGCCTCAGTCTCGATTATTGTTATTTGGCACATCATATCATTGTTCGGGCTAGTATCATGACATTGTGAGCCTGTGTGTGTAAGACAGGAGAGTGATGACTGAGTGAGGCCGAGAGAGTGATTGTGAGTGACAGTTATGGGATCGGGCTGCACGCCGCAGCGGTTATGTTGATGATTATGATAGTGCTTGGGTTGTAGGAGCCCCTCCGGAGTCTGTAACACACCCCCAGTGAGCGCAGTTGATGATATTGAGGGATGGATCTTCTCTGGACATGGATTTTGTCCGAAGTATTTATACCTGGAGATGGATCTTCTTCATAGGGCTGGAATGGCCTCCTCGGCACTGGATGACTGCGGTTAGTGATGTGTACATATTCCGGGATGGTCATAAACAGTACCGAGTAGTTGAACACTTGTGAGATGAGGTACACGGAACATTGATCATGCTATCTGTGCATTGGTACATAGAGATTTCCTGAGCTTTATACTCTGTACTGTTCAAACTGTATTTATTTACTGTTGAGTTTTTACTTGAACTGCAAGCATGCCTACTTTTCTGTACAGTTTAATTGTATTACCTGTTGAGGTTTGATTCGTCACTACCTGTCAGTCTATAGGTTGGACTTGTTACTCACTGAGTTGGTGTACTCACATTATCCCTTGCACCCTATGTGCAGAGCAAGGTATCTCGGGGCACGGTAGCAGTTGCTGATCATTTCAGTTGTGTACTTTCCTTGGAGATAGCGAGGTAGTTGCCTGGTGATTGCATTCCTGCCTTCTACTTCCTTATCTTCCTCTTAGTGTATTTGTTGACTATTCTTAGACTATGCTAGTCTTGTTCTTTTTCGAGAAGTTGTAGCATTTTTCTCATGACTTAGTGACACCCGAGGTCGGGCTTGTATTTTCTTCTTTGTTTGACTTTTACTTTATATCTTTTATCGAAATTCAGTTGGAAACATGGTTTTACTTAAGTTTTCAATAAGATATGGATTATTTAGGAATGAGTTGGCTGGCCTAGTTTCACGATAGGCGCCATCACGACCAGGTCAGTTTTGGGGTCGTGACAAGGTGAGGATATTGAAAAACTTCTCTCTTGTTCATTGGTGAGAAGTTTGTCCTTGAAGGAGATTGGTTCATTTGCCTGAGGGAGATTAATATCCGGTGGTTTTGGAGGTAGTTCCTCTAGGGCTGTGATTGGTTCCATTTAATTCCCGGTATAGGATTGATTTGTTGGTTAGAAGGGAATGGGGTTTTTTTTAGTGAGAAGCGAGAGATTCTCTCCCTAAACTATAATAATGGTCTTCTTTACCATACACTAAAGTTTATTTTAGAAAGCAAGACGTCCTTTTTTCTTCTTCTTTTGCAATTACGAAGAACTCCTATACAGTGATAACATATTTCTTTCTACGTACCCTATTAATTTAATGAGCTATAAGTATCAACATAAACAATTAGTAATAATAACAAAACAACGTAACATGTAGTAATGAGTTGTCAGGTGCTCGTTAGAAATCCAACCTTTGTACTCAGATTGCAGGTTTCGAACTTCCTCACCCAATCCACATTTTTCCCCTTTGCCAGTACTTAAAAAAAGGCAAGTCAACTCAAGCAAAAGAAAATTCAACCTTAATCGACCCTTTTCCCTAATAAACAACATAATAAAAGTTCACGATGGTTTAAATCCAAGACCAATTTTAAGTTGTTAAGACGTCCATTTAGATTATCATTATATAAAATCTATGTTAATTTAGCATCATTTAGATATAGGAAAAAACCAAATTTTCCAACCTAACAATATTAATTAGATGCAGAACATTCATATGTTACCCTAAATAGTTTCTTTCTATCGTTGTTATATTGTGATTCAAAATATAAAATATGAAGAATTTCGGAGATATATTGGTATCATTCATCTTGTAAATCTACTAGATTTATAGTGTTATATCTGTCAAGAGTGGATCTAGAATATATGGGGAGAAATTAAAAAAATAGCCAGATTTACAAGCGGTCATTCAAAAATAGCCATAGTAATCGAAATTTAGCCACTTTTCATGTAAAGATAAATCTGAACGAAAACACTGTTCAAAATCCTGAAAATACTCTAACATAATATACTGGAGTTCCAACATAAGTATACTGAAACTTCAGTATATTATAGTGGAGGTCCAGCATAAGTACACTAGAACTCCAACATATTATAATGGAGTTTTAGCATAAGTATACTGGAACACCAGCATAATATACTGGAGTTCCAGTATAATATACCGGTCCAGTATAATATGCTGGAAGTTCATACACAGGTGCTCCAATCTCCAGTATATTATGCTGGAACTTTCCGCGTGTTGGAGTTCCAGCATAATATGCTGGAAGTTCATACACAGGTTTTCACGACCCAAGTTCGTCCTCTGTGAACTGTAGTGGCGGCACCTAGTCGCTGCGACTAGGTAAGCCTAACAAATTGTGGAATAAGGAAAACGAAACACGAAACTAGCAAAAACTACGAATAAAACATAATAAAAGCATTTAAGATGCCGCTCGAGATATGCAAATACACACTCTCAAAACTGAATCAAACTCCCAAAACCCGAAATCTCATGAAATCACAAGCTGTAGATACTACATAGGGTTTTAACTCCAGAATGTTTAATCAAAGTAGATACATGATGTCTAAAGCTAAAAGGAAGAGTAGAAAGGGACTTCTGGGTCTGCAGACGCGACAGATATACCTCGAAGTCCCAAATGTCGTCCGCTTAACTGATGGAACGACTGAGCAGAGGAACCTAGATCTGCACATGAAAAACATGTGCAGGAAAGGGCATGAGTACACCACAACAGTACCTAGTAAGTGCCAAGCCTAACCTCAGTCGAGTAGCGACGAGGAAGATCAGGGCCCTACTGGTTATATATAACATAAGATAAAGCAGTATAAAATAGTACAAGATAATTAAAATGATAACAGTCAATAGCGAAGTAAAATCACAAAAGAAATGTAACTCAGCACACACACACACACACACAGAGAGAGAGAGAGAGAGAGAGAGAGAGAGAGAGAGAGAGAGAGAGCAACAGAGGATCTCCCAGGATATCGTCCTGTAGTCCCAAATGTAAATATCTATAGGATCTCCCGGGATGTTGTCTCGTAGTCCGAATCATAAATATGCAGGGGAAACTCCTGGAATACCAATCCGTAGTCCCAAAGTAAATATCCAGTACAGGGAATCTCACGGGTGTCGTCCCGTAGTCCCAAATATAAACGTGCAAGGGGATCTCTCAGAATACCGATATGTAGTCCCAAAGTAAACATGCAAGAGAAATCTCCAGGGATATCATCCCGTAGTCCCAAGGTAAATATACAATAGTCTCTGAAAGAATCTACAGTTCTATTCAAGAATAAACAGCAAATTCTACCCTAAACATGTTGCACAGAGTACAAGTAAGCAGTTAATGCAAGTAAGACAATTAGATCACATAAGCATGCTTTTCCTAAACTAAATAAGAGGCTTCAAGTACAGGTATTGCTCAATTACAAGAAAATCATAGATATTTACTTAATGAAAATGGGGTTTTTCAATAATTAGCACGTGCACACACTCGTCACCCCACGTACACGACACTCATATAACAACAGTACCAAATCATAAGGGGAGTTCCCCCACACAAGGTTAGGCAAGCCACTTACCTCGAACAAGCTCAAAATCAATCTGAAACCACGCTCTTGCCACGAGTATCCAACTCCGAGTGGCCATAATCTATTCAAATTAACTGCATAATGTAAATATAACTTGTTGATACCCAATTTTTCCCTATATTTTTTTATATGCATAAATACCTTCGAAATAGCGTATACACGCATATATAAGCATGCACAAGGTTTCTAATATTTCCTTCCCTTTTATTCATAAAACCCCCAATAATTATTCCCCAAATTATTATTATGGTGATTTAGTAATTTAATTTCTATATTTATGCCAAAATATGGTTAATATATTTTTTATGCATTTTTATTGCATTTGGTATTTTTAAGCTAAATTGCATATAATTGCAATATTAGCCCATTTAATGTATAATTATATTTTATATGCGTAAAATTGGTCCTTATATTTTTAAAATGAGAAACATATTTTTAAAATCATTTTGGTACATAAAATTATTTTCCAAAAGTTATTTATTATTTTATTATAAATTATATAGGGGAAAATTGGCTATTTAAAATATAGCCAGATTGGCATTTCAATTACAGCCTAAATTGAACCTAACCTCAGCCCTATTTCCTATTAAATTACACGACCAAGACCATATACACACATACCCGACCCAGAACCAGTTAGATCATGGCCGTTGATCTGAAAGATCAACGGCCCGTATTGTTTCTTTCCTTTTTTAATCCTAAACGACCCCTAACCCTAATTATTCTCTACACACCGCCTCCCTCAAATTCTCTCATCTCCTCTCTTCTCTCAACCTAACCCTAACCCCCTTTCAACCGCCGCCCAATTCTCCGGTCGTCTCTGGTGACCACCCTTCAATTCCTAAGCCTCCAATGGCTTTTCCATTCCCATGCTCATCTTCTCTGAGGCCATCAAGGGCCCTGAGCCACGCCAACTTGTATCTAGGGTTTACTGTTTTGGCTGTTCATGGCTACTCCGGTGTGATTCGAGCAAAATCACACTGTATTTGTTACGATCTTTGAGTTTCTAAATAGGTTCTTCCATCTCTACTTGGGTTTCTCCTGAAACCCTAATTTTCGTCTACGTCTCCTAGATTTGTGCTATTTTTAAACGATTCGAGTCTATTCCTTTTAACTTTTACACTGTTCTTGAACCTCTTTTGCAAAAATCATCAATTTCAAGTAGTTTTCACTTTCTTCTAAAGTTAGAGTTTTTTTTTGGAACTTCTTCTACACTTTGTTTACATAAATTTTTTATGTTTTAACCTGTATCCTTTGCATATCTCGACTGATTCTACGTTTTTACCGCTTTTTCAACTCGCCTATGTTAAAAGCCCTATGTTTTCTTTCTAGATTTTCTTTGTTTGGTTCTGTGTGTTAGCATGACTACTCGATTCTTGTTTATGTTTCTGTGATTACCTTGCCTCGAATGTGTTCTTACTGAGTTGTTAGCCTAGCTTATACCACCTCTGATTGTGTTCATCTTGATTGTTCAAGACTTGCCTCTTTCCATGATATTGTTGACCCTGCCTGTTTGCTACGTCTGGTTGCTCTTACTCTATCTATATGTTGAGTATTGTATCATAACTTCCTCTTGATTGATTCTAGATTCCTCATTTTGTGGTTTGATTGAAAGATCTTCTTTTAAACCCTAAATTTCTACCCCGTCTGTTTAAATTAACTGATTCTCCTGCCTTATTTGCTGTGGTACTTTATTCTTACTGAACTATTTCCTTAATGGGAGTTTTTCTGAACTTAGCCCTAATTGTCTACCCTATACTTACTGAATTTGAATCCTTCTTTATTAGTCGTACACTGATTTCTTTCCTTATTTATACTTGTTCTTACCGTTTGAGTTATCTCCTCAATTAAATGGAGTACTTGCCTTGATTGCCTGACTGATTGATTCTGAGTTCCATAATTACTAATGAACTTTGATTTTTTACCTTATTTGCTATTTGTTTTCAATCTATAAATACCTTAGTCTTTTATTAACACAAAACACAAACTCTTGGTTCAAAAAACTCTCTCTCTTACGCTTAAACTTCCTGCCCTCTTTTTGTGCTACTGCTCTAAGTTAGCCGGCTGCAAGCCAAGGCTAACCATTTTGTTCTCATGCTCTTTCACTTTGCTGCTGTCTTCTTTACTGGTATGTTCTAGTTTCAATTCAAAGTTCCAACAACAATATGATTCTTTTGTTGCTTCAGTTCATTCTGTTTCTAGTTTGCTTCTATTTGTGGTTTTGGTGTGAAATTTGTAGTTAATATGTTTACATTATTAGCATGTTATGAACTTCCCTTCTTTTAGAATCAGTGTATTACCCCTCTGTATTGTTTCTGAGCATGTCTATACCAATTATCTCTACCTGTTATGTGCTTACCATTAAATGCTCCATGTATCCCCAAATCCCTTGACCCTTGTTTGTGACTACTAAACTTGCTTTGGCCCTGTGACTCCTGGCTGTGTATGAACCCATCTTAAAGATGTTATGTTTGGACTTTTGTTCATTACTCCAATCTCTTTTCAAACTGCCTCTGTGGGTTTTTTTACTAAATTGCTTTCGAAGAAACTTCCTTTTAATAAAGTTTTTCACTAATACCTTTCAACTTGTGTCGAGCACTTTCACTTTACTCTAAGGTAAATAAGTTCTGCCCCCTCCAGTATGTGTACTGCCTTAGGATCCTCTTGAGAACCCTCTGAACTCTGGCATACTGAGGCTGGCCCTTCCATATTACACTTATTCAATTTGGTTACCAAGTCTAGGTGTAAACACTGCCCCGTATCCTTGAGATCCTTAGGGAACTTTGATGCACCTGGACTATAACATTGTCTATGGAATTGAGGCATTTGAGGCCATTGGAGGCTTTGGAAATCTGGGCCTAATTGAAGGCTCCCTATAGAATATCTTCTTATTTTTATTTTTACTTATGTAATTCATTCATATGGTCTGTAATAATTTGTAAACAGATATTGGGGTAATTAGTAAAAAGGGATGGGTAGTTACATGTGTGTGGGAGTAATACTGGTAGAAATCATGCTCATAGGACTTTACATTTTGATTTGATTGCTTTAACAAGTAGAAATCATGTTTATAGGGCTTTGCATCTTGTCGTGTTTATCTCGCCATGCTAGAAACCATGCCTATAGGTCTCAAGTAATTCTGTAATAGAAATCATGTCTTTAATGCCTTAAAATCGGCCAAACAAGTAGATGCCATGCCTATAGGATGTAATTTAACCTATATTCTGTTATAACAAGTGTAAATGTATGTTTCCATGCCTGCAAGTCTTTAAAATCAGTATTGTACCTAGATGTCATGCCTATAGGGAACGCTACAAAATCCTGCCTATGGATCTCGCTTAAGTTTGGATTAAATGACTCCATCCGGTTATCATTTAGTTCACTTCTGAATTGGTTTAATTAAGTTGTTTATATTTCTTGAAACAAATCTTTTAAAACTGCCTTAATCTGTTATTAGATAGCATGCTCGTAGGGATTTAAAAAATCTATTTTAAAATCTACTGTGTTTTACTATAAAATACAATCGCCAGTACTCCATGTATAGGCAAGCCTTGGGGCGTTTTTCTGCAACTCTGAAACTGTTTCTATTGCTTAATGTTTTTTCTGATCTTAACCGGCTTCAAAACCAATAGGAAACTGCTAGGGTCATTACTCCTGAGTTTGTAAAAAATAAATTGCTTGCCTTCTGCATGTTCACCTAAGCATCCTGCCTTAGGATACTGTTTAATAGAAAGCCCTTAATTGTGTTTGAGTCGTGCTGTTTCTGTATCTTGTTTGAGGAGGAAACTTTAAGCCTCTAATTGTTCCCTTTATCTTATGTGCTAAAAGTCCTAATTGGTTTTGCTTGTCGCCTTAGAATTTTCACCTTTAAAACCTTAGGGGTTTGTCTAGAACCACCTATAGGCAGAGGTCCTAAATCCCTCCAGGACCATTAAGAAGGGATGGGTAACAGCACGCAATAGAGATCGTTGACCAAACACTCGCTTTGCATGATCACTAAGGGGATAGGAGGGTAGATATGGAGATGATGAACGGTGCGCTAATGCCACGCGTAGCCCCTTTCCAAGGAGTGATTACCGGGCATTGTACTGATGTGATCCTATAGGCTAACCAACCTACGACCTCCTTCTCCCAAAATTCTCTTTACTTGAAACTTTACTTTCCCTTTTCATGCACACAATCTGTTTAAATTCTTGTTTTATTATACAATGCCCAACATGCTCTGAACTATTTGCTTCAACTGTTTATCTTGTTAATGGACTAATTTGTAAGTATGAGTTTGGCCGGGATCCACAGTTGTGGACCAAGAGGGGTGCCTAACACCTTCCCCTCAAGGTTATTTCGAGCCCTTTTCCTTATCTCTGGTAATGCAAACCAATCTAAGAGTTAACCGCTCTAGGTGCCCTAACGCACCATAATCCGTTAGGTGGCGACTCTTCAAATACCCAATTCCCAAAAGGAAATGAGTTATTATCCCCATGAAATGTCGAAACCCGGACTTCTCTCTCCCCTGCAAGGGAGGGGGGAAAAAGGGGGCACGAATGCATGGCGACTCTGCTGGAGTTAATTACGCTCTTACCATAACAAAGTTGCTCTTATAAATTAGTCCAAGTATGCTTTATCCCGTACCCTCTTCCCTTATTTTAATTTTTACTGTCTGTTTTCTTTTAAGCATTTATTGTTCTTTATTCTTGAAACTGACTAGTCGTTTTGTTTCCTTTTTGTAACTGTCTTTCAATTGATTAAATACTATATTTATTTTTCCTTACGTGAAAATACTTGACTACATGTTATTAACTGCTGCATAAATCACGCTTCACATCATATTTCACTCGTGCATATCAAATTCTATAGCAACACTTTAATGAGTGGTTGCGCTCTTCCTATTTACTACCCTTAAATTCGAAAAAGGCTTATTTGCGGTAAAACCAGTCGATAAGCGGTGTAGTCGATGGTTCAGTGCCTTCCCCCTCGAGTTGTCTGCTCGAGGGTACTAGTCTAAAACCCCAAAGAAACCTTACTCTGATTAAAATTGTGCATGCATCATGGTCAAACCTAGCCAGATCAGTTATGTTGTCCACATAATGATCCTTTAAGATAAGCCTTATTCAAATTCCATCGGGGTTTCCATAATCCTAACGGACACAACCACGTTCTGTGCATTAATTTGGAGAACTAAATGCCGATATGTTGATCATGAATGTATAAATAGTCGAGTCTGGTGGGGGATAAGGGACTAACCCTTTGTTTTGCAGGAAATGAGGCACGAGGTCCCCAGCTTCGGTATGGTTAGCATACCCTCACTCTTGCTAGACTGGTGGAGGAATCTTCCATCGAATGACCAAATCAATGAATGGAAAGAGAGGGCCACCAAATCTAGCGAGAAGCTTAAATATCTGGAATACAACCTGTTGGAATTGGAAGGGAAAGTGAGGAAGAGAGTCACCGACTGCCTGAGGAAAACGAGGAAGAACATTTGGCAAAAGGATTCTTACTAACAAGCCCATGCGAACTGGGGGATTTGATCGACAAGAGCATTCAGCCTGAAGGAAGTCCTTCCGAGACCAAAAAGATTAGGATTACTCGCTTTTCAAATGTAAAAAGGCCAAGTGTCAGTAGTAACTTATCTTTTTCTATTACGTTAGTATTATTTTTATGAAATGAAGCATTTATTGGCATTAAAAGTTCTCCAAATCTATTTGTCGCTAGGCCTACCTCGGGCACAACGAGGCTCTCAAATTAGGACGCGAATTTATATTTCCGCAATATGTGTTTAAATACTGCAAACATTTCAGCATCCTCACTGACTTGTTACCTTTCTTGTTTTTGCTTATTTTTATTATTATTCCCCATCCCCTTAGGTTGGTTCGATCATACTGGCCTCATCAGCATATCAACGCCAGATCCAGAGGCCCTCCACCTCCTCCTCCTACAAGCAACACAAAAGGCAAAGGAAAGACAAAGATGGATGATTTAAGTGGTATCCGAAAAGAGAATATTGAGAATGCGGTCTGATTGTCGTAGTACTCCGGCCCCAAACGATCTGGTTTTGAGGCTGGCAAACTTGTCGCTTACCCTGAATGTCCCTGACATCAACCAACAGAATGCCAAGAACCCATCACCTCTTCAAAGCACACAAAATCCTCTCGCAGCGAATCAATACGCAACTCCACCCAAGAATCCCAACCCATTACCAGCCACACCGCAACAACACCATCAACCAATTCATTACCCACCAGCCTCCACTTACCACACTCCCCAAAACACACCACCAATTATTCCTGATCCACAAAACTCCGCCAATGACCACCACTACATCCATCAAAGCAACCTCATCTATGTGGAAACCATACCTCATACTACCTAACAAATCTCCTGTGCACAGGAAACCTCCGAAAAGGATTTGCTCATCAAAAATATGGCTGAAGAACTCAAGAAGTTAACCAGCCGAGTTCAAGGTGTTAGGGCGACAGAGGAATAGAGGGCTTGAACTATGAGGACTTGTGCATACAGCCGGATGTCGAACCACCAGAGGAGTACAAATCTGTCAAGTTTGAAATGTTCGATGGTACAGGTGATCCCAGGGTTCATCTAAGAACTTATTGTGACAAACTTGTCGGGGTCGGGAAAGATGAAAAGATCGGAATGAAGCTCTTTATGAGGAGCCTTACTGGGGATGCTTTGTCTTGGTATATCAGCCAAAATCCCAAGAAGTGGTCAAATTGGGTAAGCATGGCGTCGGATTTCATGGACCGGTTCAGGTTCAACACAGAGAATGCACCGGATGTCTTCTGCATCCAGAATCTTAAGAAGAAACCTACTGAGACCTTCCATGAATATGCTACCCATTGGAGGTCGGAAGCAGCCAAGGTCAGGCCATCCTTGGACGAAGAGCAGATGAATAAATTCTTCGTCAGGGCACATGACCCGCAATATTATGAGAGGCTGATGGTTATCGAAAATCACAAATTCTCGGACATCATCAAACTCTGAGAAAGGATTGAAGAAGGGAACAAATGGTAAAAAACTTCGAGGCTTTGCAAGCCACGAATAAAGCACTACAGTCAGGTGGCATATCGATGAAGAGAGATGTTGGGGCAGCAATGGTAGCCCAGGGCCCAAAATCCCCACTTGTCTACCAAACACCTCCACCCACATACCAAACACCTCCACCAACGTACCAAGCATCACTGCCCACATATCAACCTTCATCTCTCAAATACTCCCAACCAGCCTCTGTCAATCACACCTATAACTCCCAACCATCCCACTTCCAATCACCACTAGCCCGTCAAAATTATCCGAGACCACGACCCAACTTTGACCGCAAGTCGCCCAGGCAATATACCGCCATTGCCGAGCCCATCGACCAATTATATGAAAGGGTGAAAGCCGCCGGCTCCTGTTCCTGCTGCGTTGTTAGAAAATCCATCCAAGTGGGCCAATCCGAACAAGACTTGTGCGTACCATTCCGGTATGAAAGGGCACACCACTGCTGAGTGCTGAACATTGAAGGATAAGATCCAAACGCTAATTGACAACAAGGTCATACAAGCAAAGGAGGCCGCACCTAATGTCTGCAACAACTCCCTCCCTGATCACAGAGGTGATGGTATACACGTGATAGAGACAAATGAAGAATGGGACCCCGAGGGGTCGATCGGGCTTATTCGGGAAGGCGATGACTCTAAGGTCGCAGTCACACTTACCCCCTATTGTGGTTCACACTCAGGCACCGATCGAGGTTGAGGTAACTGCATCATATCCATTCGAGGTAGAAGTGGCTCCGCCTGCAGCCACCCCCACTCAATTTGAAGTAGAAGTGGTCACACCCTTCACTGTGACAGTACCAACCACACCCCGATTAACTAAAAAGCAATACCCTGGGATTATGTCGTTGTGGCACAGGGAATGACTAGGACTGGAAGAGTCTATACACCTGAACACCTAGGAGGTTCAAGTAAGGAGGCCACTACTAGGCAACCAATCATTGAGACTGGGCCAGATGACATGTGGTGGAAAGTACAGGCAAAGGAGTATTCTGTTTTTGACCACCTGAACAAAGTCCCTGCTCAGATATCTATACTATCACTATTGCAGAATTCTGAGCCACACAAGAATGCCTTAATGAAAGTGTTGAGCAAGGCCTATGTACCCAATAACATCACCGGCGGAGAAATGGCCAACATGGTTGGGCAAGTACTAAAAAGCCATAAGATCGTCTTCTACGAGGATGAGCTACCACCCGAGGGACGGAATCACAATCGAGCATTGCATATTACGGTGCAATTTGAAGACAAGTTCATTGCCAGGGTCTTGGTTGATGGAGGTTCGAGCCTAAACATCTGTCCATTGGACACTCTAAAAAGGTTGGACAAAGGTTTCCATGAGATACGGGTAGGAAGCATGAATGTGAAGGCTTTCAATGGGTCCCAGAGGGCCACCATCGGGGAAATCAACCTTTCTTTGCAAATGAGGCCAACTTGGTTCGACGTCGAATTTCAGGTACTTGACATACCAGCCTCATATAACATTTTGTTGGGCCGGCCATGGATCCATGCTGCTGGAGCCGTGCCTTCCACGCTACATCAAGCCGTGAAGTTTTAATGGAACCACCAACAGGTAATCATTCACGGAGATGGAACTAACCCCATCTACACTAGTCAGACCATCCCGGCCATTGGATATAGAAGAAGCCTAGGAGGGGAAACCTACCATTACATCGAACGGGTCAATGTTGTCGAAAAGGACAAGTGGTGGAGTAACAAGATAGAAAGCATATTAGCATGGTCTGGATATGAACCCGACAAAGGATTGGGAAAGAACCTCCAAGCTATCACCAAACCAATACAGCTGAAGAATCATGGTACTACCTTTGGGCTCGGATACCAGTACACATGGCAAGAATATAGGAATAGGTCGCCTCCATGGCACGGACCATATTACCCTCTTGAGCAGCAGTGCCCCGTCTAGAACAAGCTTTCCACCAAGCTGACACAATATAGGGGACCACGGAAGAAGAAGCACTAGCAGGGTTGAGGAGTTATTTATTGGAAGATGAAGACATGGATTGCAGTGCCATAATTAAGGAGGAGGAGGAAGAAGGCCTCACTATTCAGACTGTGGCGAAGTGAGCTACTCTCAGGAACTGGACCGCCACACCATCCCGAGCCCGCCGAGTCCCTGGGTAGCTTGGCAAAATTTACTTCTATAAGCCATTCTAGGCATTTAGGATTTCCCGTAATTTTGTTTTAAGTTTTTATTTGTTTTCCAAAATAAATGCTCGATTCATCGAGCCGTACTTTGTCTGGACGATGTTTTTTCAAGTTTTAATCAAAGGCATTTGCTCTTTATTATTCACTACTATCTTTATATTTTCTTTTCTACAACATTATTATTACTTTTCCTGATGAACCAGTAACTGTGACATGTAATGAGGCAACACAACATGAGAATAGTAATTCAGAGGAAGAGGACGAGATACCCGAGGATATTGTCAGAGAGGTTGAAATTTTTTAGAATAAGCCTAAGTCCAATCTGGACGAGCGAAGCAGTAAATTTGAGAGATGCCAAGACCGTCAAGGAGACCCGCATCAGCATTCACCTGTCACCTACAGAGAAAGAAGAGTACGTCCGGTTCCTAAGAGAGTATGAGGATATTTTCGCATGGTCATACGATGACATGACCGGTTTAAGAACTTCCATAGTATCTCACAAGTTGCCTACTAATCCCATGTGTCCGCCAGTCAAGCAGAAGCTCCGAAAGTTCAAACCAGACATGAGGCTAAAAATCAAGGAGGAAGTTACCAAGCATATTAAAGCCAAAGTTCTCAGGGTGGTTGAGTACCTAACTTGGTTATAACATTGTGACAGTCCCGAAGAAGAATGGGAAGGTCAGAGTATGTGTCGACTACCGGGATCTAAACAGAGCAAGTCCCAAGGATGACTTCCCACTACCAAATATACACATCCTGATCGATAACTGTGCCAAGAATGAACTCCAATCCTTTGTAGATTGCTTCACAGGTTATCACCAGATTTGGAAGGATGAAGAAGATGCAGAGAAGATGACTTTTATTAGACCACATGGTGTATATTGCTACAAAATGATGCCATTCAGTTTGAAGAATGCAAGGGCCACTTACATGAGAGCCATGACAACCATCTTCCATGATATGATACACAAAGAAATAGAGGTGTATGTGGACGATGTCATTATCAAATCCAAGAGGGCCGCAGATCACATAGCAGACTTGAGGAAGTTCTTTGACAGGCTAAGGAGGTACAACTTGAAACTGAACCCCGCAAAATGTGCATACGGGGTTCCCATAGGAAAACAATTGGGATTCATTGTTAGTCGTCAAAAGATTGAGCTGGACCCATCTAAAGTCAAGGCGATTCAGGAGTTACCGTCACCTAAGAGCAAAAAGGATGTGATGAGCTTCATAGGGCGTCTCTGTCACACCTCCTTTTTACTACACCCGGAAGAGGTATAAGGGAGTTTTTTCCATTTTAAGTGACAATCGAAACGCGATTATTATTTAAGAATCAGAGTCGCCACTTGGGATAATTTATGGTGTCCCAAGTCACGGGTTTAGAATCCTGAATCGAGGAGTTTTGACTCTGGTTTAATGTCTGCGAAACACAGAAATCCGGGTATGGAATTCTATTAACTCGGGAGAAGGTGTTAGGCACTCTCGAGTTCCGTGGTTCTAGCACGGTCGCTTTGATCATACTTGGCTTAATCAAATTGTCTAATTACTCATTTTAGAACCTATGTGCATTTGCCTTTTAAAATTAAGAAATTATCTTAAAACAGGTCACGCGTACGTGTACCCATTTGTTTGGCGTGCCAAAAATCATGTCTCGCGAACATGTCCACAATTAATAACGCTTTGTTATTATTATGAAATTTTTGGTCAAAGTTGCGCGAACGCATTTGTTTTTAGGATCGTAATTATGTCACGCGAACGTGTACACAATCACGATGATGTATTAAATCGCGCCTAAAGCAAGCTACGATTGTTCATAAGTTCTAAAGCTAATTTGAGTTTATTGTGAGGCCAAAGAGCTGTACATTCTTCTAACTTAACACCACTCATGGCCCACTTTATTCCTTGCCAAGAAAGAGACAACTCTAATTTTCCATCTACCCAATAAAAAGTATTTATTCAAAAACCAAGACTACATACATCACAAACAAAATAAAAACTAATTAAAACAAATTAAATGAAAACTAAGACATACTACTCAAACAAGGTAAAATCACAAATCAACCAACACGCGCACCAAGCTATCACACCACAAGAAAATGAGAATGAAAATTGAGAAATGGACCTTTTATTGTTGAACAAAGCTGAAAATTGCAAGTCAATCGGGCTAAACAAAGCAACAATCCTTGGACCGAAACACCAAAATTACAAATCGGAACCTCGACTTGACACCTTACTGGACCGCGTCTAAGTCACGATAAAGAGGAAAACCAAGTCGAGAACATCCAAGCTCTTGGACCTGTTCTTATCTTCCGTATCGGCATCTGTTGATGTACTAGGACTGATATCAGCCATCGTGGACTAACGACAACAATACTGTCCAAACGTTGCGATACAGGAAGGATGCCAATAGTTGATATGGCCCCATGTGACGGTCTAAATCCAAGGACACCACAACATGCTGCTGGTACTCTATTGCACCCAGTCGTATCAGTACCTATGGCAAAATCAACTAGTTCAACTGCAACGACAACAGCCGAACCACTGGATGAGCCGCCTGGAATATGAGATGGCACTTTTGGATTTGTTGGAGTGCCGTAGTGCAGATTCTCTCCGGTAACCCCGAGTCCAAATTCATCCATAATGGTATTTCCAACACAAGTAGCACCATTCACCAAAAGAGCAGTCACAACCATGGCTATCTTAGTAGCCACCTCATGTGTCCACTTATACAGTACCTCTTTTTGAGTTTTTGGTATCACTAAGATCTAAACTTCAATACAAAATCAGGCTGCCGTTCTCTTAGGTTGGAGATTAGGTTCTCTATTTTTGTATTCACGGCTCTCTATATGTCTCTTCCGTCTTTTAGGTGTTAGGTCTAGGTTAGTTTTTGTAGGGTTTTTTAGGTTAAGGGGTATGGGCCTAGGAATTATGGGCTTGAGAATAATGGGTTAGGTCCGAAAATTAGGCTTAAAAATGGGTTGCTTGAGCCCAAATTTTATTCTTTTTCCGTGTACAAGACTAAAAATACGGCCTCATTTACCAACTAATCCTAATTAAGTAAAATAACTATTAAGATAAAACTAATCGTTAAAACAAAATTATTTTTTGATATTTTCAAATAAAATAAGGTATTATTTTTTGTATTTTTAGTTTTACGAGAGGTACATAAAATGAAATATTTTTTTTTGTAATTTTCATTTTTTTTTGATAAAACAAAGTAAAAGAGTCAAAACTAATTGAAATATCGATATTAGTCCTAAACTAAATATTTTACGCAAAACTGGGTGAAATCTCGGGGTGGGTCAAAAATCACATGTCTACAGTCTCAACTACATCAGCCGCTTCGTAGCACAATCCACAGTTATATGTGAACCCATGTTCAAGATGCTGATAAAAGATGCTGAAACAAACTGGATAGAGGATTGCCAGAAAGCCTTTGACAGAATCAAGGGCAGATACTCTATCTATCTGTACTAGATGGAGCCTTCTGATGTGTTTTGGGACAACATGACGAGGCAGGAAGGAAGGAGCAGGCCATATACTACTTGAGCAAGAAGTTTACACCTTACGAAGCATGGTACTCTCTACTTGAACGCACTTGCTGTGCTCTGACATGGACAACTCAGAAATTGAGACATTACTTCGGTGACTACACTACATACCTCATATCCAGGATGGATCCCCCGAAGTACATATTCCAAAAACCCATGCCAACTGGAAAGTTGGCTAAATGGCAGATACTATTAAGTGGGTTCGATATCGTCGACGTAACTCAAAGGGTGGTCAAGGGACAAGCATTGGCAAATCACCTTGCTGAAAATCCGGTGGGAGGAGAATATGAACCTTTGAAAACGTATTTTCCTGATGAAGAAGTATCATTCGTAGGAGAGGACATTACCGAAGCATATAACGGTTGGAGGATGTTCTTTGACGGAGCTGCAAATTTCAAAGGAGTGGGCATAGGAGCCGTTTTGGTATCATAAAGGGGTCAGCATTATTCGATATCTGCTAAACACAGATTTACCTGCACCAACAACATGGCAGAATATGAAGCCTACATATTAGGGCTCAACATGGCAGTCGACATGAACATTCAGGAGTTGCTGGTAATCGGTGATTCAGATTTGCTTGTGCACCATGTACAAGGGGAGTGGGCCACCAAGAATTCCAAGATATTGCCGTATCTGCACCATGTGCAGGAATTGAGAAAGAGGTTTACAAAGATAGAATTCCGACATGTGCCCAGAATTCAGAATGAGTTTGCCGATGCATCAGCCACTTTGTCATCCATGATACAACATCTAGATAAGAATTATATTGATCCCATTCCGGTAAAGATCCACAATCAGCCAACATATTATGCTCAGGTCTAGGAAGAAGCGGATGGAAAGCCTTGGTTCCACGACATCAAAGAATACTTATCAAAAGGAGAATACCCGGAGCATGCAAATCACACTAAAAAACGCACACTCCGGAGACTGTCAAATCACTTCTTCCACAGCGGAGGGAACTTGTACAGAAGAACTCCTGACTTGGGTATACTAACATGTGTTGACGGAAAGGAAGCATCTAAGTAACTTGGAGATGTGCATGCTGGGACCTGTGGTCCACACATGAATGGTTTTGTCTTGGCTAAGAAGATACTCAGGGCAGGTTACTTTTGGATGACCATGGAGACGGATTGCATTCAGTTCAATATCAAGTGCATGCCGACATGATAAAAGTGCCGCCAAATGAGCTCAACGCAACAAGCTCACCTTGGCCATTCGACGCCTGGGGAATGGATGTTATTGGTCCAATTCAGCCCACTGTTTCAAATGGACACAGGTTTATTCTGGTCGCCATCGATTACTTCAAAAAATAGGTCGAAGCTGCGTCTTATAAAGCTGTAACCAAGAAGGTCCTCACAGATTTTGTCAAGGATCGTATTGTCTGCCGATTCGGAGTTCCCGAGTCCATTATTACTAACAATGCAGCCAACCTCAATAGTGATCTGATGAAAGCTATATGTGAAGTTTTCAAAATCAAGAACAAGAATTCCACAGCCTACAGACCTCAGATGAATGGAGCCGTAGAAGGTGCTAACAAAAATATCAAGATGATATAAGGAAATGGTAGAGAACCACAAACAATGGCACGAGAAGTTGCCCTTTGCCTTGTTAGGGTACCGCACTACAGTTCGCACATCAACCGGGGCAACTCCCTACATGTTGGTCTACGATACCGAAGCTGTCATCCCAGCCGATGTAGAGATTCCTTCTTTAAGAATCATACAGGAAGCTAAACTCAGCGATGCAGAATGGATTAGAAGTTGTTATGAACAATTGGCCCTTATCGATGGAAAGAGGATGAATGCAGTATGTCACGGCCAACTTTATCAAAGCAGAATGTCCAGAGCTTTCAACAAAAGGGTCAAACCAAGACAGTTCGCACCAGGACAGCTAGTGTTGAAGAAAATCTTCCCTCATCAAGACGAGGCCAAAGGGAAATTCTCTCCCAACTGGAAAGGTCCGTACATGGTCCATAGGGTGCTAACAGGAGGAGCACTCATACTTGCGGAAATGGACGAAGAAATCTGGCTAAAACCGATCAGTTCAGACATAGTCAAAAGATACTATGCCTAGATTATTTTACATCTCTTCATTTGATGTAATTGAACTACGCTTGACCTGATTCCTGTTTAAGAGGGGATACGCAGGCAGCCTTATGGGTTCGGTCATATCATAATAAAATTTTCATTTTCCCCCAAGATCAGAAACTGGGGCAGAATTTTGAGGAGGACCCTCAAAATTCTGGAGCAAGTCCAGCCAGCGCCAACATATGTCAGGCGGTCAGAAATTAGTTAGGAAACTGGGGCAGAATTTTGAGAAGTCCGAAGGGAGTCCGGTGAGGCTTATTTTGTTTGCAAACGGTCAAAGATCATCTACCAAACTGGGGTAGAATTTAGAGGAGGACCCTCAAAATTCATATATGAGAGAGTTGCAATGTCTCTGAAATGTGTTACAGTCACTAATTCATCTAAAATAATGTGATATTTCACTGTGTTTCAAATAATAACTCTATTTTTCATCAATATTTGCATATTTTCGAAAAACTCTATTTCCATAGCATGTCAGGTTACCCAGGAAACTCGAAAGGCCTCTAGAATAGAGCAAAGCAAGGCCAGCGGACGAAAGTACGAACCAACCTACCCTCGCAAAACTAACAATTTTTCTTTGAACGCAGGCACATCTGATGTAACGATAACATCCGCAAATATATACGTGTAGCTAAATCACTGTCAACCAAGCCATCAGACACTAAACACATCTCCAGCTAAGACATATGCTACCCTTATTTGCTTCTTGCTTTTTGCATGGGACTAATCCCTGTCCCGCACATTTGCACGAGTCTAATCCTTGACTCTACAGTTTGTATGAGGCTAATCCTTGCCTCCCCATTTGCATGAGTCTAGTCCTTGACTCCATGAGGCTAATCCTTGCCTCACTATTTGCATGAGGCTAATCCCTGCCTCCATATTTGCATGAGGCTAATCCTTGCCTCCCCATTTGCATGAGTCTAATCCTTGACTCCCTACTTGCATGAGGCTAATCCCTGCCTCCATGAGGCTAATCCCTGCCTCCATATTTGCATGAGGCTAATCCTTGCCTCCCCATTTGCATGAGTCTAATTCCTGACTCCATGAGGCTAATCCCTGCCTCCATATTTGCATGAGGCTAATCCTTGCCTCCCCATCTGCATGAGTCTAATCATTCACTCCATGAGGCTAATCCCTGCCTCCATATTTGCATGAGGCTAATCCTTGAGTCCTACTTGCATGAGTCTAATCCTTGACTCTATGAGGCTAATCCCTACCTCCATACTTGCATGAGTCTAATCCCTGACTCCCTACTTACATGAGTCTAATCCTTGACTCCATGAAGCTAATCCTTGCCTCTATATTTGCTTGAGGCTAATCCCTACCTCCATATTTACATAAGGCTAATCCTTGCCTCCTTATTTGCATGAGTCTAATCCTTGACTCCATGAGGCTAATCCCTGCCTCCATACTTGCATGAGTCTAATCCTTGACTCCCTACTTGCATGAGTCTAATCCTTAACTCCATGAGGCTAATCCCTGCCTCAATATTTGCATGAGGCTAATCCTTGCCTCCCCATTTGCATGAGTCTAATCCTTGACTCCATGAGGCTAATCCCTTCCTCCTACTTGCATGAGGCTAATCCTTGCCTCGCCGTCTGCATGGGACGAGACACCGTCCCTCATTGCACAAATATTGCTCTATTTTTTAGTACTATCTATTTGCTTTTCGATCAGGCTAAGCTCTGCCCTCCATTTCACAAGACTAAGCCTTGTCTTGTTAACATCATACTATTGTATATCATGGGCTGGAATATCGCTGATCTATCCAAAGGCATCATAGTCTAAAGGCATCATCCTCATAGCCGGAAAACACCATGCCATGGCCCGAGGATCTCTCAAAATTGCATATAATTATTCAAAGGCGTCATGGTTCAGAGGCACCATTTTCATGGGCCGACAACATCATTTCATGACCTGCGAATCCCTCACTAAATAATTCATGGCCCAGGACATCATGGTCTAAGGACGTCATCTCTAACCGTCCGAAGGCAACATTTATAGTCCGACGGGAACTTGCATCATGTTTAAATTAATGCATAGTATACGCTTGTATTGCTTCTATTTGCAGGTAACCGGGCAAGCAACGGCTATCCCACTCCAGTTCTTCTAACCACATCAAACCTAACCTCTTCCATAAAACCGTTCATTTATTCAGCCCCAGATGTTGCGTCTGTCCTTGAAGGAACTTCATCGGTATCCTTCGCCGACGAATCCAGAACTACACATGGACTAATTCCTGTAAAACCAGGGATATGTAGGCAGCTCAGAAGCCAGGGTGCGGCCTAACCTCTGTAACCGTTTCGCTCGGTCAAAATTGGCCATTATTTCTTTACCCGAAAACTCTTTCATCCTTCTCGGGTAAAAAGGGGCACCTGTTGATACCCAATTTTTCTCTATATTGTTTTATATGCATAAATACCTTCAAAATAGCATATACATGCATATATAAGCATGCACAAGGTTTCTTAATTTTCCTATATTTTTAAAGCTTTTTAGTTGATTTATTTCCTTCCCTTTTATTTATAGAACCCCCAATAATTATTCTCCAAATTATTATTAAGTCTTGATAGCCCCTCTAGCATTCAAATATTTCCTTGAAGTACAAATAGAATAGCCCATTTATACAGAATGGTAAAGGGGCTTCTATGATCATCGACCATAGAAATAGAAATGAAGCGTTAATCCTTACCAACTTGATCTTGTTGTTCCTGGCAACAAACATGCATGAACCATTTCACGAAGTATGTGTACGGATAGTCCAAAGTCTCGATAGTTAGCTCTCGGCTTTCCGGTCAATAAACAACGTCGACGAAGGCGTGTAGGTGCACTATTCCGTGGTGGGGATTGTAACTTTCCATAACTTTCTCATTTGAGGTATTTCTGGGCCTTTATAGAGAAAAGAAAAATAGATCCTAAATATTTGTAATCAATCATTTATCACTTGGTGGAGGAATATATAGTATTTCATTGCTACAAGTATGGATTATTGAAAATAATAAGACATGGATTTGGATATTTCCCTTAAATATTCATGTCAACTAAACTGGGGGATTGAAGGGAATTTTGTGAAGAGGAAATGGATTATGGGAGTGTGTGACTTGAACTATTGATTTGTCTGCGTAGATATATTCCTGCCACATGGGAATTCACAACCAAATGTGTCCTTTTTTCACCCCCATGTCGCCACACGGGGGGAACATGGGGACGTAAAAAAGGGGTCCTATCAACTTAAAGGATCCATGGATGAAGATAGAAAATTGATTTCTAATCGTAACTAAATCTTCAATTTCTTATTTGTAAAGAAGAAATTGAAGCAAAATAGCTATTAAACGATGACTTTGGTTTACTAGAGACATCACATATTATTTTAGCTCGGTGGAAACAAAGATAGAGTCCCGTTCTACATGTCAATACCGGCAACAATGAAATTTATAGTAAGAGAAAAATCCGTCGACTTTAAAAATAGTAGCCTCATTAGACCGTACATCTTTCTTAGTATATCCAGATAATAGGTAGGAGCATAAACTGAAACATTCTAGGGCTACAAAGATAGTTATTAAATCGTTAGCATCGCATAAAAACGCTATAACGGAGTTTCTCTTATTCGTATTAACAGCTACTCTATTTTGATTTTGTATTTATTTAAAATTGTAGAAATATGCCTTATGATTTAGTCATTTAATTTCTATATTTTTGCCAAAATATGGTCAATATATTTTTTTATGCATTTTTATTGCATTTGGCATTTGTCAAGCTAAATTGCATATAATTGCAATATTAGCCCATTTAATGTAAAATTATATTTTATATGCGTAAAATTGGTCCTTATATTTTTAAATGATAAATATATTTTTTTAATCATTTTGGTTCATAAAATTATTTTCCAGAAGTTATTTATTATTTTATTATAAATTATATAGGGGAAAATTGGCTATTTAAAATATAGCCAGATTGGCATTTCAATAACAGCCTAAATTGAACCCAACCCCAGCCCAATTTCCTATTAAATTACTCGACCCAGACCCTATACACACTTACCCGACCCAGAACCCGTTAGATCATGGCCGTTGATCTGAAAGATCAACGGCCCGTATTGTTTCTTTCCTTTTTTAATCCTAAACGACTCCTAACCCTAATGATTCTCTACACACCGCCGCCCTCAAATTCTCTCATCTCCTCTCTTCTCTCAACCTAACCCTAACCCCCTTTCAACCGCCGCCCCCTTCTCCGGTCGTCTCCAGTGACCACCCTTCAACTCATAAGCCTCCAATGGCTCCTTCAGTGCCATGCTCATCTTCTCTGAGGCCTTCAAGGGCCCTGGGCCATGCCAACTTATATCTAGGGTTTACTATTTTGGCTGTTCATGGCTACTCCGGTGTGATTTTGAGCAAAATCACACTGTATTTGTTACGATCGTTGAGTTTGTAAACAGGTTCTTCCATCTCTACTTGGGTTTCTTCTGAAACCCTAATTTTTGTCTACATCTCCTAGATCTGTGCTATTTTTAAACGGTTCAAGTCTGTTCCTTTTATGTTTTACACTGTTCTTGAACCTCTTTTGCAAAAATCATCGATTTCAAGTTGTTTTCACTTTCTTCTAAAGTTAGAGTTTTTTTGGAACTTCTTCTACACTTTGTTTAAATCAATTTTTTATGTTTTAACTTCTATCCTTTGCATATCTCAACTGATTCTACGTTTTTACCGCTTTTTCAACTCGCCTTTGTTAAAAGCCCTAAGTTTTCTTTCTAGATTTTCTTTGTTTGGTTCTGTGTGTTAGCATGACTACTCGATTCTTGTTTAAGTTTCTATGATTACCTTGCTTCGAATGTGTTCTTACTGAGTTGTTAGCCTAGCTTATACCACCTCTATGGGATTGTGTTCATCTTGATTGTTCAAGACTTGCCTCTTTCCATCGATATTATTGACCCTGCTTGTTTGCTACGTCTGGTTGCTCTTACTCTATCTATATGTTGAGTATTGAATCTTAACTTCCTCTTGATTGATTCTGGATTCCTCATTTTGTGGTTTGATTGAAAGATCTTCTTTTAATCCCTAAATTTCTACCACGTCTGTTTAAATTAACTGATTCTCCTACCTTATTTGCCGTGGTACTTTATTCTTACTGAACTATTTCCTTAATGGGAGTTTTTCTGAACTTAGCCCTAATTGTCTACCCTATACTTACTGAATTTGAATCCTTGTTTATTTGTCGAATACTGATTTCCTTCCTTATTTATCAGTTGTTCTTACCGTTTGAGTTATCTCCTCAATTAAAGGGAGTACTTACCTTGATTGCCTGACTGATTGATTCTGAGTTCCATAATTACTAATGAACTGTCATTTTTTTTACCTTATTTGCTACTTGTTTTCAATCTATAAATACCTTAGTCTGTCATTAACACAAAACACGAACTCTTGGTTTAAAAAACTCTCTCTCACACACATAAACTTCCTGCCCTCTTTCTGTGCTACTGCTCTAAGTTAGCCGGCTGCAAGCCAAGGCTAACCATTGTGTTCTCCTGCTCTTTCACTTTGCTTGCTGTCTTCTTTACTGGTATGTTCTAGTTTCAATTCAATGTTCCAACAACAATATGATTCTTTTGTTGCTTCAATTCATTCTGTTTCTAGTTTGCTTCTATTTGTAGTTTTGCTGTGAAATTTGTAGTTAATATGTTTACGTTATTAGCATGTTATGAACTTCCCTTCTTTTAGAATCAGTGTATTACCCCCTCTGTGTTGTTTCTGAGCATGTCTATACCAATTATCTCTTCCTGTTATGTGCTTACCATTATATGCTCCATGTATCCCTAAATCCGTTAACCCTTATTTATGACTACTGAACTTGCTTTGGCCCTGTGACTCATGGCTGTGTATGAACCCGTCTTAAAGGTGTTATGTTTGGACTTTTGTTCATTACTCCAATCTCTTTTCAAACTGCCTCTGTGTTTTTTTTACTAAATTACTTTCGAACAAACTTCCTTTTAATACAGTTTTTCACTAATACCTTTCAACTTGTGTCGAGCACTTTCACTTTACTCCTAGATAAATAAGTTCTGCCCCCTCCAGTATGTGTAGTGCCTTGGGGTCCTCTTGAGAACCCTCTGAGCTCTGGCATACTGAGGCTGGCCCTTCTACACTGCACTTATTCAATTTGGTTACCAGGTCTAGGTGTAAGCACTGCCCGGGATCCTTGAGATCCTTAAGGAACTTTGATGCACCTGGACTATAACATTGTCTATAGAATTGAGGCATTTGAGGCCATTGGAGGCTTTGGAAATCTAGGCCTAATTGAAGGCTCCCTGTAGAATAACTTCTTATTTTTATTTTTACTTATGTAATTCATTAATGCGGTCTGTAACCATTTGTAAACAGATATTGGTGTAATTATTAAAAAGGGGATGGGTAGTTACATGTTTGTGGGAGTAATACGGGTAGAAATCATGCTCATAGGACATTACATTTTGATTTGATTGCTTTAACAAGTAGAAATCATATTTATAGGGCTTTGCATCTTGTCGTGTTCATCTCGCCATGCTAGAAACCATGCCTATAGGTCTCAAATATTTGCGTAATAGAAATCATGTCTTTAATGCCTTAAAATTGACCAAACAAGTAGATGCCATGCCCATGGGATGTAATTTATTCCAGATTCTGTTATAACAAGTGTTTATGTATTCCATGCCTGCAAGTCTTTAAAATTAGTATTGAACCTAGATGTCATGCCTATAGGGAACGCTACCAAATCCTGCCAATGGATCTCGCTTAAGTTTGGTTTAAATGACTCGATCCGGTTATCGTTTAGTTCACTTCTGAATTGGTTTAATTAAGTAGTTTATATTTCCTAAAATAAGTCTTTTAAAACTGCCTTAACCTATTATTAAATAGCATGCCCATAGGGATTTAAAAAATCTGTTTTAAAATCTGTTGTGTTTTACTATAAAATGCAATTGCCAGTACTTCGCGTATAGGCAAGCCTTAGGGCGATTTTCTGCAACTCTGAAACTGTTTCTATTGCTTAATGTTTTTTCTGATCTTAACCAGCTTCAAAACCAATAGGCAACTGCTAGGGCCATTACTCCTGAGTTTGTAAAAAATAAATTGCTTGCCTTCTGCATGTTCACCTAAGCATCCTGCCTTAGGATACTGTGTAATAGAAAGCCCTTAGTTGTGTTTGAGTCGTGCTATTTCTGTGTCTTGTTTGAGGAGGAAACTTTGAGCCTCTAATTGTTCCCTTTATCTTATGTGCTAAAAGTCCTAATTGTTTTTGCTTGTCGCCTTAGAATTTTCACCTTTAAAACGTTAGGGTTTTGTCTAGAACCACCTATGGGCAGAGGTCCTAAATCCCTCCGGTACCATTAAGAAGGGATGGGTAACAGCACGCAAAAGAGATCGTTGACCAAACACTCGCTTTGCATGACAACTAACGGGATGGGAGGGTAGATATGGATATGATGACCGGTGCGCTAATGCCACGCGTAGCCGCTTTCCAAGGAGTGATTACCGGGCATTGTACTGATGTGATCCTATAGGCTAACCAACCTAGGACCTCCTTCTCCGAAAATTCTCTTTACTTGAAACTTTACTTTCCCTTTTCATGCACACAACCTGTTTAAATTCTTGTTTTCTTATACAATGCCCAACATGCTCTACTTGCAACTATTTGCTTCAACCGTCTATCTTGTTAATGGACTAATTCGTAAGTATAAGTTCGGTCGGGACCCACAGTTGTGGACCAAGAGGGGTGCCTAACACCTTCCCCTCAAGGTTATTTCGAGCCCTTACCCTAATCTCTGGTAATGCAAACCAATCTAAGAGTTAACCGCTCTAGGTTCCCTAATGCACCATAATCCGTTAGGTGGCGACTCTTCAAATACCCAATTCCCAAAAGGAAATGAGTTATTACCCCCATGAAATGTCGAAACCCAGACTTCTCTCTCCCCCGCGAGGGAGGGGGAAAAAGGGGGCACGACACAACTTCAAGTAACTAATTTAACTAATAAATTCGAAGTTAACACGCGAAATTAAGAAAATCGCCCCAAAAAGTCCCCCGGGCCCACGCCTTGGAATCGGGTAAAATTTACCAATTCAGAACACCCGATCGCTCACGAGCACACTCGAACAAAAATCATCAAAATCTGACGTCAAAATCTCACTCAAAACTCGGATTCTCAATTAGGGAACCTTTCTCTCATTTTCAAACTTTTATCCCCCAAATTCCTTAATTAGAAGAGGAAAACAACAACATATTATAGTTCTAAGATCAAAATTAAGTTAGAAATCGTAACCCAATGATTCTCCTTCAAAAACCTTCGAAAACTCATCTCCCACCGAGCTCCAATTTGATTTTTGTGCTATGAAATGTCAAACCCTCGAATTTTCTATATCTGCCTAGCGATTTCTGCTTTTACGGTCATGGGATCGCACCTGCGGTCCCACTTCTGCGGCTAGGGACTTGCACCTACGAGTTTCCGTTAAACGGCCATAAACCGCACCTGTGCTGCTTTCTCCATAGATGCGGTCCGCTTCTGCGGTCCAATAACCGCATCTGCGGTCACTGGCCAACAATGCCTGAATCATACTTGCGACTCACTCCATCGCATCTGAGGACCGCACCTACGGGCTCCTCACAGCAAGTGTGGAAAACCAGAAGCAGCAAACCTTCAAATTTTGCCTAAGTCCAAAATCAGCTCTGTTAAGCATCTGAAACTAACCCGAGGTCCCCGGGACCTCAACCAAACATACCAAGCAATCCTAAAACATTATACGGTCTCATTCCAACCCTTAAATCACATCAAACAACGCTAAATCCACGAATCACCCTCTAATCCAAGCCTAAGGAACTTAAAATTTCAAGAATCCCACATCCGATGATAAGACCAACCAAACCAAGTCCGATTGACCCCAAAATTTGAACACAAGTCACATTCAACACTATAGAGCTACTCCAACTCTCGGAATCGGATTGCGACCCCGATATCAAAATTTCACTATCGAACCAGAAACTTCAAAAATTCAACTTTCGGCATTTCAAGCCTAAATAAGCTACGGACCTCCAAAACACAATCCGAACATGCCCCTAAGCCCGAAATCACTCAACAGAGCTAAAGGAATCGACGGAATTCGATTCCGAGGCCATCTTCCCACTGCTCCGACTACGGTCCAAATTCTAAAGCTTAAGCTCTCCTTTAGGGACTAAGTGTCCCAAAACACTCCGAAACTCAAAACGAATCTTCCCGGCGACTCATAATAGCAGAACATTCATGGGGAACGCAGTTAATAGGGGATCAGGGCATTAATTCACAAAACGACTGGCCGGGTCGTTACATAGGTGCACCGATCTCCAGTATATTATGCTGGACCGATCCCTGTTGCAGCAAAACATTGGCTATTTTTCAATAACTTTGCAAATGCTGGCTATTTTTGAATGACCAGTCCGAAAACTGGCTAGCCCGTGCTATTTTAACGAATATATGTAGACTAATTAGAACTAGGGAGTGCCTCTTTCTCCAAAATCCAATGTTCATGTAAGGGTAAATTTGGTATATTGGTTTTTCTATATTTGTTTAAGATATTATTCATAAATTGGACCTCAATTTGACTAGGACTAAGAAAGTTATTATTTTTGTTGTTTTAGATATTATTCTTTTCAATTTAGAAACCTTCTAAAAATCAAATGCAAGAATTCTCTTCCTATATACGTATATAACGACTAAATTTAGGGTTCGACAGCCAGAAATAATATTTAAAAGTATTTGTAGACAAATTACTTCCTTGACACTGATTTTGCAAAGGCTAGTGCTGAGCAGAGGCGGATCCAGGATTTATGGGTTCAAGTTTTAAGGTTTTCAAAATTGAACCCATTATATCTTTTAAATTATGAGTTAAAATGTACTATTTTTTAACGTCAACCTCACAGCCAGCCAATTCCGCGTACTTCGTCAGCATCAAGAAAGCTTTATACAAGCAAGGAGAGAGTTGTGCCGGGCAAACGTTGTAAAACCGGCAAAATTGCTCCGCTAGCGGAAGAAGAGGAAGAGTGTAACGAATCAAGAATGGGTAGACATAGAAACAGTACCCGGGTCGATGGACCTCCACGATGTCGCCACCGGCCAGAACTATCTCGACATGGGGAGGGATGTGATATTTGGACCGAAGGTCGGCTATATGAGGCGGTGTAGTGTCGGAGATCACCTGAGCGGGAGCGGGGGCAGGCTCCTTAGGAAAATCATTTCTAGACAAAGGGTTTTTGGGAACTATCTCCTCCGCGGGAGGGAAGCTATCATCCTCCTCAGCCGGAATTCCTCACTGCCGGGACGAAGGGCCACTGATAACGGAGTGGCATCGGAAACTTCACCTTGAATGTGAGGGGGTTGTGACATATTTTGACAGTAAAACGTATTATACCAAGCCTGGAGAAGAAGATAACAACTGGGTAAGAAAGAGGGGAATGAAATCGGAGAATCAAAATCAGGAGCAGAAACTGGGGAAGAAGATCAACGAAGAACAATACTCATGCAAAGTAGAGGATGGTGAAAACTTCTAAAAAATGAAACCCCCATCTATTTATAGGGCAAGGTGGAGTGAGAATCGAGGCAAAAGGATTGTCAATGGCGCCAAAGCCAAAGCAACAGACGCACAGATGCTACCTCGAGAAGATGCGTAATGATGACGCGCGTGGTCATGACGTCATCCCATGATAGCCGCACCAACCACAAGTTCGCTCGCTGCGCCGTTCTCTCGACCCCGACCGATCCGACTTATTCAACACAACCAAATTTCTCCTAAACAGAAGCGAATCGGGTCCGCTTATCAACAGCGTGCAGGACCACGACCTCAGCAAGCGGAGGGACTAACTATATTGGTCTAAATTTGGTGACTTGGTATCAGTAGATAAACAGGACCAAGGACGGGGTAGACTGCGGCGTAATAGCGGGATACCGTCCTCGAGAGGGCCGTTGTCAAGGACGAGCAGATGAAATGGAGAGATAACGGTAGAATGGGTTCAAATATGGACACAAGGAATATTCCTTATTTTGTACTTTTTAGGGTTTTTTGGAAATATCCCTTATAAATAGGAAAGGATAGAGAACAAACAGGGGAGCTTGACTTTCTGAGAAAAACATATTGTAAAAGGCTGAGTTGAGAGAATATACGAAAAATTGTCTTGTTCATTGATTATCTTATCCAAGCACACGTTATTTAGTTTTTGTTCACAAAATCCAAAGATTCTATAACCATCTTTACTTCTCTTCTTTTCACGTTGCTGTTAGGGGAAAGAACCATCCAAGTCATACAATAATTGGGTGATAGATTCTTTCTTATTATTTTCATTGCCATTATCTACATTTATTGCATATATATGTTATCACATTTATGAGCATTCATTGAATATAAAAGTGTTGATTAACGTTGTTCATCTTACCGACTTCACGTAATATTCGGTCTAGAATTTATTATTATTAACTAAGATTCATCCTTCATCCCGTCATTAATTAGTTTACTAAAAGGCACAACATTTTTTTGTCAAACAAGTATGTCAACCATAAACATGTTGTTGAAGTAAATTCACCAACAACATATTTCATGTGCCGGATACAAAATTCACCGGCCGAGTTTACACATGAAAACTTATAAGCTTTCATAAAGGAGTATGATCAATCTCAAAAACCGAGACATGGATTCTATCAACTAATTATTACTTCACCAATGTATATCATTATTGTCCAATTTACCAGGCTTATTGACCCACGAAAGAATCTCGCCTTTTTATAAAATAAAATAATAAATGACACACACAACTAATAATAATGATATCATGATTAAGAGTATAAGTACACTGAATGGACTAGAGAAATTATTTTATTAAGTCAGTATAAAATATTTATCTCTACTTAATCCGTTCAATACATACAAAATGTACTAGCACAAGAAGTTGGAATTAAACCATTCCCATAATCAAGATAAATTACATTTAATCTTGTGCTATATCCATTCCGATGGTTTGTCCAATTCCATCATTAGATTGTGAACATAAACTTTATGACTTATAAGAAACGATGATTTAATCTTCCGTGTATAAGTTAAACTTTATACACTAAATCATCTACTATTTAAGCAACGGACACACAGACAAATACATGATCTATTTAAAATAAAACTTCATTGAATTGAATAAATAAATAAATAATTATTCGATAAAGAATATTATAACAATATGCATGGTTTATAGTATAAACCTAACAGGAAAAAGGTTGGCATTACATAAATAAAGATCCCACTAATTTGAAGCAAGTGAATGGAAATATTTTCAACTATCAAAACTGAAAATGCCGTAATCACTTTTTGTGATTGCAAGGTTCTTCAAACATAGAGAAAGAGAAATATGAAAAAGAATTAGAAATTAATGCTTCTTGACTATTTAGTTGAAAATTATCCATAATTTCAGATGCTGGAATACCACTTCCCAAAATGAGCTACAACACATAATCTTGAAAACTAAATACCTACGCAGCTAAAACATGGCATATCATGTTGTTATTATTAGTATTGATATTGAAAACATAATTAAAAGTTTACCAACTTTAATGAAGCCCCTACAGTTCAATGATGTTTGGCTCGACGGAATCAAGGTCTTTGTCCAGAAGGAGAAATACGAAAGAAAAGTTCACATATGCTGCCCTCCAAACCTACTGCTCCCTCCGCATACGATCCACCACAAATTCGAAGGTGGGAAAATATGCAATTCTACTACTCCCAACACTTCGTCTACGCCCGGGGGAGAAAACCAACCCCCTGGGGGTCAGCCAACTGCTCACCCCAACAAATATAATATGAACTTAATTATCTGGAACTGTAGAGGAGCTCAATCTGCTGACTTCAGGCGTAATTTCCGCTCCCTCCTTGACTATCATCGCCCTTATCTTGTTGTGCTTCTGGAAACACACTGTGTAAACCATCAAAACCTGAAACAGGATTTCAACTTTACGGGCATGGCTGAGGTGGGTGTTCTGGGCCAATCGAGAGGTATTGTGATACTATGGAATTGTGATGCAATTACAGTGGAACCAGTGGCCACCACACAACAAGAAATACATTGCCACATCCCAGTACATCCTCTTCCCTTTAAGTGGTTATTTACTGCAATATATGCTAGCACTGACATAAAAAATAAACAACTTATGTGGAACAATCCTATGTGTTTATATGACAATTATAACGGGCCATGACTCATAGGAGGGGATTTTAATGAAATTACTCACGCTACTGATAAGTTTTGAGGACAAACGATAAATAATTCACGATCAAACAAGTTTCTAGATTGTATAAATTACTGCCACCTAAGTGATCTAAGTTACAAAGGTAGCCGGTACACCTCAACAAACGGTCGTTCCAATAGACACAACATTCTAGAACGTATAGATCGCTTCCTCACAAATTATGACTCGATAAGTCATTACCCAGACGCCCTTGTCACGCATCTCCCATGTACACATTCTGACCATTGCCCCATTTTACTACAACTAAATCATTGCCCTTTACCTAGACAAAAAATTTTCGCCTTGAAACAATTTGGGCTTCACATCCAACTTTTTCCGCATTAGTTAGACAAGCTTGACAAGAACAACCACAACTACTCCCAACAATTAATCACTTTACTAAAGTAGTCCAAGAATGGAATAAATCCACTTTTGACAATATTTTCAAACGCAAGAAAAAAATCTTAGCTCGATTAGGAGGTATTCAATCCTCCATCAACTATCCTACTAGCATTTTCCTCCAAAATTTGGAATATCGGTATTAGCTGATTTCAAGCTACTCCTTCAGCTAGAGGAGGACTTCTGAAAATTAAAATCGCATATCAACTGGTTAAACAATGGAGATGGAAACACAATTTTTTTCATCTATCCACCTTAAATCGTAGACGACACAATCGTATCACTCCCCTACAAGATCTTGGGGGCAATTGGCTTACTGACCCACACCTCATCAAAATAAATATCACTACTTATTACCACGCACTCTTGACGACAACGTCAACACTTTCCTACCGATAACACCCTATACACCCATTCAATGTCGTAACCCTGGAAGAACAAAATTACCTGGATAGCCCCCTACAGGATCATGAAATCCTGAATGCCATCCAATCTTTTAAACCTTTAAAGGCTCCTAGCCCGGATGGGCTACACCCCTGTTTCTATCAAAAACTGGAACACCATTAGTAACTCAGTCAAACACTTTTTTCATAAAACTTTTATTGGCCATAAGATAGACCCTTCGATTAATACCATTCTTATTTGCCTAATCCTAAAAAACAAACACGCTTCTTCATTATCCCAATTTTTACCCATAAGTCTTTGCAATACTATATACAAAGTTATTACAAAAAATAATTGTAAATAGACTCAAACCAATCCTGGAACATATTATAAATCCCACTCAATCTAGCTTCCAGAAAATCAACGAGCTACGGATAATGCAATAATTGTCCAGGAATTAATGTCTCGCTTTCACAAAATGGAGGGCAAAACTTCTTATATGCTTCTTAAATTGGATCTTGAGAAAGTGTTTGACCAATTAGAGTGGTCATTCATACATCATACTCGAGTTTCCCTAAATTTCCCTCCAAATTTTATTCAACTCATAATGTCCTGTGTCACAACAACATCGACATCAATCCTAATCAATGGAAACCCTACTGAACACTTTAACCTAACCAGAGGCATACGTCAAGGAGATCCACTATCAACAACTACAACATACCCAGTAAAATCCCGCTAGTAGGGTCTGTGAGAATAGAGTGTACGCAAACCTTATCCCTACCCCGAAAATTGTAGAGAGGCTGTTTCTGGGAGACTCTCGGCTCAACATGAGAGACAATAATATTAGGAAAAAAAACAAAAGAAAAGGCATGTAACAACAAAAGATGCCAAAAAGAAAATAAAAACAACGAATAAGTGAAAGGATATTAACAAAAATTATGCAAAACAATAATGTGAACACAACATAGACCACAAACAAACCTAAACAAAACTCTATCAGACTACCTGGTACAAAGAGAGAAGAACTCTCGACTACCCCCTAGCCTACCACCCTAATGCTCGACCTCCACATGTTTCTATGAAGAGCCATCTCCTCGGAAATGCTCTCACGCAAAATAAACACCGCAGAAGACTATCGTGCTTGGCAACCAATCTCCCTAGCTACTAGAGGACCTTTAATGTCCCATTTGTTTTTTGCAGATGATATTATTGTAACTGCAAAAATTACTTCTAGTACATGTGAATCAATCATTGACACTATAAACCACTTTATAGCCTACTCGGGAAAAACTATAAACATTCACAAATCAAAAAATTTCTTCTCAAAAAATTGCTCAACAACCACCAAAATATCAGTGATTCATCTTTTTCATATGAACGAAGGGACAAATTTTGGCAGGTATTTAGGGCTTCCCTATCTTTCTCAAGAAACCCTCTAACTGATTTTCAATTCCTGTTGGATAATTTCAAAAATAAACTTGCTGGATATAAAACAAAATTCTTATCAAAGGCCTCGTACTACTCTCATTCGATCTACCCTTAACCACCTACCAAATCACATCATCCAATATATCACACTTTCTACCCACATCCTCTCTCATCTAACTCGCTATCAAAGAAACTTTCTATGGGGAACAACTCCCCAAAAGAAAAAATTACATCTCGTTAAATGGAATATGGTAACCCAACCATTAGACCAAGGAGGCATAGGCATACAAAACCTTTCCACAAAAAATAAAGCATTACACGCAAGCCTTGCCTGGCAACTTTTCCCAAATCCAAATCAAGTATGGGCACAACTACTACTCAATACATATATACGAACCAAACATCTGATCAAGCGAAATGCTTCATTTACTTGGCGGAATATCATATGTGGATGGTCCTACTGTCGCCTGGGATATAAATGGAGCTTTACCAATGGCCATCACGTCAAATTATCGACTGATCCTTGGATAAAACAAAATTTGCCCCTTCGCTACTGTATCTCTGGCCCATACCACCCCATGCAGAGCACAAATTAGTCTCTCATTATTACTAAAACAATGAATGGCACTTTGATAGCCTACCTTTTGATTTACCAAATGAACTAACGACCCTCATAAATGGTATCTATATGCCTCTTATCCACACTACCTATGATCAGATTTTCTGGAGTCTTACCGTAGATGGCAAGTTGTCTGTCAAATGTAGTTACAAATCGCTCACTCAACTTTGCAATCACCACTACTCATACAACTGGATTCGGAAACTCACAATTCCACAAAAAATATCTTTCTTCCTCTAGTTACTTTCACATAATCGTCTCCCAACTATTATGTATCTTTCACGATTAGGTATCATACCTTCCCATATATGTGTTCAGTGCCATGTGGCTCCAGAAACAATGACACACGTTTTTCTTGAATGCCCTCAAGCTATCTAGCTGTGGGCCTACCTTAAATTACCCCTTCCACCTCAGTGTTCTACTCCAACGAATGTTGAAAATACAATATGGCTCTACAAGCTTATTCATACGCCTTTACAATCCACTCCACATAAAATCCCTCCCACTATCCTCCTCTCTTTTGCACTTTGGCACATATGGCATATAAGGAATAAAAACACTCTGGAACGTAAAAATATGCCCATTAATATTTCCTTGCTAATCAATACGACAGCTGAGTACTATTTTTTAACCCACAACAATCGCACAAAACATCCCCCCACTCCCCTATACATCAAATGGCATCCTCCCCAAGCAAATCACTACAAACTAAACATAGATGGCGCTGCTTCATCAACACTCAAAAATTACGGAATAGGTGGGGTATTTCGTGACCCACAGGGCCACTAGATCATAGGCTTTGCAGGAATATCATACCCAAAGACCAGTGTCCACACAAAACTCCTTACGCTACTCATGGGATTGAAAATTACCGTGCGCCACCAACTCACACCCATCATCATCGAGACAGATGCACACGGGATCATTGGTATGTTCACTACACCTAGTATGCATTATACTATCATTATTAATGGCTGCACGTTGTTGCTTCTACAACTGGGTTGGCCCGTCTATCCAACATGTCTACAGGGAGAAAAATAGTGTTGCAGATAGTCTAGCTTAGTATGGAGCAACGCATGCAGAGGCGAACAATTGTGTGATGACCCAAAAGGTCATATCGTGTTTTAGAACCTAATTCGGGGTTCTGAGGTCTTCAAAACCTTATTTTCTTTTTTTCAATTGCGTGCCCAATCCGGGCACATTTCCAGAAAGCCTTTATGTGAAATTTGAGAAAAATATTGAGTTTTGCCTTTAAAAGTGATATAAGTTGACTTCGGTCAATATTTTGAGTAAATGGACCCGGACCCATGACTAGACGCTCACGGAGGGTCCATAGGTAAATATAGGACTTGGGCGTATGCCCAAAATTGAATTCCGAGGTCCCTAGCCCGAGAAATAAATTTTGGAAGAAAATTATTAACTGAAAATACAACGGTTTTTAGAAATTGAATAACATTTGATCTTGTTGGTATCGGGCTCGTATTTTGGTTTCGGATCCCGGTATAGGTTTAATGTGGTATTTAAGTCATGTTTGCAAAATTTGGCGAGAAACGAGACTGATTTGACGTGATTAAGACGTCTAGTTGTGAAAATAGAAATTTCAAGTGTTCTTAAGGATTTCATGAGTTTTGGTGTTAAATCCATAGTTTTAGATGTTATTTTGGAGATTTTATCGCATGATCAAGCCCATATGATGTTTTTATACTTGTGTGCATTTTGTTTGGAGCCCCCGAGGGATCGGGTGAGTTTCGGATAGGCTACGAGATATTTTAAACTTAGAAATTTCTGTTGTGTTGTTGTTTTTGGTATGTTGGTACCTTGTGCTTCGCGTTCACGAAGCAACTCTCGCAAACGCGAAGTGCAACCTGGGCTGGGGAAGGAATTTTTTTTCGTGAACGCGAAGCCATGGTCGCGAATGCGGAGCACTGGGGGCTGCTCTTCACGAACACGACCGACATCTCGCGAACACGTAGTGTAGAAAGGATGTGGGCTGGGAATCTCTGAGTTGTTCTTCGCGAACGCGGTCCAAGGAACGCGAACACGATGGTCAGCGGGAAGGACCATCGTGAACACGAGCAACTCTTCGCGAACGCGTAGGCCCTTCTAGCTGCAATGCTTGGCGAACGCGACAGGACCTTCGCGAATGCAAATAGGGCATGTCTAGTGTTTTAAAAATAGAATAAAGAATAGGAGTCCCTCATTCTTTCATATTTTCAAAACCAAGGAAGTTTAGAGACGATTTTCAAGAGGCAAGTTCTTCCCCAAAGTGTTGGTATATGATTCTAAACCACTTTCTTTCAATTACCCATTGCATTTCTTCAACTTTTATCAAAAAATCTAGGGGTTTCATGGTAGAAATTGGGGGTTTGTGTAGAATTAAGGATTTTTGTATAATTGGTATTTAAACCTCGATTTCGGGTCGGATTCTGAAAGTAATTACATATTTTGAATCGTGGGTGAATGGGTGAATGGGTTTTGGTGCGAACCTCGAGTTTCGGCCAAGCAGGCCCGGGGTCGATTTTTGACATTTTGGGGAAAAGTTTGGTAAAACTAAATTTATGCATTGAAGTTAATTCCCTTGGCAATAATTGATGACATTGAGTTAATTGTGGCTAGATATGAGTGGATTGGAGGTGGAATCTAGAGGAAAAGCGGTATTTTAGGCTTGAGTTTGGCCGTGGAATCGAGGTAAGTGTTGTGGCTAACCTTAGCTTGAGGGAGTAGGTGTTGTTGCCTTATTTGCTACATGTTTAGTTGTTGAGTACGATGTATATGTGAGGTGACGAGTATCTATACGTTGTTGTTGGGTCATAGCATGCGTGTGAGTCTTATACTTGTGACTGTTGTATTCCTTTATACGTACTATTCATGCTTTAACTAATTAAATCTTCATGTTAAACAAGTTTTATTATGTTTTCCCTATTTTGGATATTTGTTGAGTATTGACTCAAGTTGAGATTTAAATTGTGTAGTTAAATGATGAAACGAGGTTGTTTATTTATGATTCTCTTGCCAGGTTGTTATTGTTTCTGTTGTTTGGGTGAGGAAGAGTGTAAAGCAAGAAGGGTGAAGTCGTGCAATGTTTTGTGAGTGAGTGTTAATGCAGGAAGGGTGATGCTGTGCCGTATTCTGATATTGATAATGCACGAAGGGTGATTCCATGCCATGTTATGAGAGAGTTAATGCATGAAGGGTGATACCGTGTCGTTTCCATTGTTTCTAATGGTAAGGACGAGAGTAAAAGCATGAAGGGTGATGACGTGCGCATGTTTTGTTATGTTAATATTTCCAGTGGTTCAAGCATGACATTTACTGAATTTCTGTACCGTATTATTTTCAGAATTTGTTATTCCCCTCAGCATGTTCCCCCTTCCCGTTATTATCTATTAAATTTCCGTTATTGTTATTTCTTCGTATAAGATTTAACTGTAGAGGTTCATATTATTTGTCGTGTCCTAGCCTCGTCACCACTTCGCGGAGGTTAGGCTCGACACTTACCAGTACATGGGGTCGATTGTACTGATACTGCACTCTGCACTCTCTGTGCAGATTTCGGTGCCGGACCTCGTGATTAGAGTTGGGTTTTTTCCTTCAGTCCATCAGAAGACCCAAGGTAGATCTGCTGGCATTCACAGACCTTGGAGTCCCCTTCCCTCTATCTTAGATTTCCTGTTTTCCTTCATTTCGAGAACATATGTATTTTCTTTTTAACCAGTATCTGTAGACACTCTTAGACGTTTATAGATTATGACACCAGATCCTCGGGTAGCCATGTATTAGTGTTTTAAACTTTTATAAAATTTTTGCACCTCCTAATTGTTATCTTAAAATATTACTAATTACTGTTTTGGTTAATGATTAATGTGTTAGCACTGTATCTGTTGGTTTGCCAAGCATTCTAAGAGTTAGGCGCCATCACGATCCCGACAGTGGGAAATCTGCATCGTGACAAGTTGGTATCAGAGCACTAGGTTGCCTAGGTCTCACAATTCACGGACAAGCTAGGTAGAGTCTGAGGGATCGGTATGGAGACGTCTGTGCTTATCCCCAAGAGGCTACAGAGTTTAGGAACAACTTCACATCTATTATTCTATATCGTGCGATTTGATTTCTCAATGCTAATTGAACTTCTACTCTGTTCTTTTGCAGATGGCGAGAACATGTACCGCTTCACCAGCTGATCAGGAACTCGAGCCCTCATTGGCAGCTCCTACGAGGGGCAGAGGACGAGGCCGAGGCCATGCTAGAGGTAGGGGCAGGGCTCAGCCTAGAGCTCGAGCAGCAGCACCAGTAGCGGAGCCCCAGCTGGAGTTTGATGATAAGGTTCCGACCCAGACCATTCCAACGGGGCCAGCTCGAGTTTCGAAGGGGTTCATCTCTACCTCGGTACTTCAGGATGCTTTGGTCCGTCTAGTGGGCCTTATGGAGAGTGCTACTCAGGCCAGCATATTCCTATAGCACCAGTCGTCTCTCAGGATCGGGGAGGAGCCCAGACTCTCGCTACCTACACTCCTAGTAGATGGCTCCTCAGTTTTAGACTGCAGCAGCCCAGCCAGTAGGAGTAGCTCAGCTAGTTGGGGTAGTTCCGTTGGGTGTTGTAGCACAGACCGGTGATGGATCGGCTATGTCCTCTAATGCTTTGTGGAGGTTGGATAGGTTTACCAAGCTTTTTACCACTACCTATGGCGGTACATCTTTAGAGGAACCCCAAGACTATTTGGACAACTGTCACGAGGTTTTGCGGAACATAGGGATAGTGGAGACCAATGGGGTCAACTTTGCTGCTTTTCTTCTGTCAAGTTCCGCCAAGAAATGGTTGAGAGATTTTTGTTTTGCCAGACCAGCTGGGTCACCTACTTTGACTTGGGACCAGTTCTCTCAGCTATTTCTCGAGAAGTACCTTCCTGTCACTAAGAGAGAGGACTACCGTAGGTTGTTCGAGCATCTTCAGTAGGGTTCTATGAATGTCACTCAGTACGAGACTAGGTTTGTTGATTTGGCTCGTCATGATCTTCTTATACACCCCACCGAGAGAGAGGGTGAGGAGGTTTATTGAGGGACTCGCTCAGCCTATCAGATTGCAGATGGCTAAGGAGACAGGGAGCGAGATTTCATTTAAGGATGCGGCCAATGTGGCCAGGCGAGTTGAGATGGTATTAGCTCAAGGGAGTTGTTAGGGGTCTGATAAGAGGCCTCATCATTCTGGTAGGTTCAGTGATGCCTCGTCTGGAGGCAGGGATTCTTTTGGTAGAGGCCATCCTCCCAGGCCGTTTCATTCAGCACTTCAGGCTTCTCATGGTGCTTCAGGTGATTGTGGCCCTCATATGCAATATTCTGATCAGCTACGCTACAGTGCATCACCAAATCCTATCAATGCACCTCCGCTCCAGAGTTTTCAGGGTGGTTACTCAAGCCGTCAGGGTCAGGTGTCTCAGCAGCCGAGGTCTTGTTATACTTGTGGCGATCCGAGGCATATTTCTAGATTTTTCCCTAGAGCATCGAGTAGTTCTCCGCATTAGGGTTTTTGTGCCATGGTCCCAGCATCGGGTGTTCCACCGCCCGCTCAGCCAGCTAGAGGTAGGGTTCAGGAAGCTAGAGATCGAGGTCGAGGTATTAGAGGTGGAGGTCAGGCCACTAGAGGTAGAGGTCATCCAGCAGGAGATCGTCCTAGGGATGTAGTTCGGAATGGTAGGGCCCAGCCTCGATGTTATGCTTTCCAAGCTAGGCCTAAGGCTGAGGCATCTGATGTCGTTATCATAGGTATGATTTCAGTTTGCAGTAGAGATGCTTCAGTTCTATTTGATCCAGGGTCTACATATTCCTATGTGTCATATTTTGCTGCTTATTTGGTTGTGCCTCGTGAGTCTTTGAGTGCTCCTGTATATGTGTCCACACCGGTGGGTGATTCTATTGTTGTATATCGTTTCTATTGCTCGTGTGTGGTTATTATTGGGGGTCTTGAGACCCGTGTAGATGTCTTACTTCTTGATATAGTAGATTTTGATGTCATTTTAGGGATGGATTGGTTGTCACCTTACCATGCCATATTGGAATGTCAAGCCAAGACCGTGACCTTAGCCTTGCCAGGGTTGCGTTGATTGGAGTAGAGAGGGACTCCTAGTCATTCTACCAGTAGGGTCATTTATTATATGAAGGCTCGGCGTATGGTCGAGAAGGGGTGTTTGGCTTATTTGGCTTATGTTCGTGATTCTAGTGCGGATGTTACTTCCATGTATTCTGTACCGGTTGTTCGTGAGTTTCCAGAGGTATTTCCTACAGACCTGGTTGGGATGCCACCCGACAGGGATATTGACTTTTGCATTGATTTGGCTCCGGTCACTCAACCCATTTCTATTCTGCCATACCGTATGGCCCCGCCAGAGTTGAAAGTATTGAAGGAGCAATTGCAAGATTTTCTTGAGAAGGGCTTCAATAGGCCCAATGTCTTGCCTTGGGGTGTGCTAGTGTTGTTTGTAAAGAAATAGGATGGATCAAAGAGGATGTGAAGATTATCGGCAGTTGAACAAAGTCACCATCAAGAACAAGTATCCATTGCCAAGGATTGATGACTTATTTGATCAGCTTCAGGGTGCCAAGGTGTTTTTGAAGATTTATTTGAGGTCTAGCTACCATCAGTTGAGGATTAGGGCATCTGATGTCCCTAAGACAGCTTTTCGGACTCGGTACGGGCATTATGAGTTTCTAGTGATGTCATTTGGGTTGACAAGTGCCCCAGCAACATTTATGGATTTGATGAAGTGAGTGTTCAAGCCCTATCTGGATTACTTTGTGATTGTTTTCATTGATGATATCTTGATCTACTCCCGCAGTCGAGAGGAGCATGAGCAGCATCTTCGGATCGTTCTTCAGACTCTGAGAGGCAGCCAATTATATGCTAAGTTTTTAAAATACGAGCTTTGGTTGAGTTCAGTTGCATTCTTGGGTCACGTTGTATCATTATAGGGTATTCAGGTGGATCCTAAGATGATTGAGGCAGTCAAGGACTGGCCTAGACCCACATCAGCTACAGAGATCCGGAGTTTCTTAGGTTTGGCGAGTTATTACCGTCGGTTTGTGGAGGGGTTTACATCTATATCAGCCCCGATGAATAGGTTGACCCAGAAGGGCGCCCCGTTCAGGTGGTCGGATGAGTGTGACGTGAGCTTTCAGAAGCTTAAGACCGCTTTGACTATGGCACCGGTGTTGGTATTACCTACGGGTTCAGGGCCTTATACAGTATATTGGGACGCATCTCGTATTGGGCTTGGTGCGATATTGATACAGGGTGGCAAGGTTATTGCATATGCTTCGCGACAGTTGAAGATTTACGAGAAGAATTATCTAGTTCATGATTTGGAGCTAGCAGCCATTGTTCACGCGCTGAAGATTTGGAGGCACTATCTATATGGTGTGTCGTGTGAGGTGTTCACGGATCACAAAAGTTTGCAGTATTTGTTCAAGCGGAAGGAGCTACATTTCAGGCAGAGGAGGTGGTTGGAGCTATTGAAAGACTATGATATCACCATCTTGTATCATCCCGGGAAAGCCAATGTGGTGGCCGATGCTTTAAGTAGAAAGTCAGCCAGTATAGGCAGCCTTGCGTATATTCCAGTCGATGAGAGACTTCTTGCTTTAGATGTTCAGGCTTTGGCCAATCAGTTCGTGAGGTTGGATGTTTCTGAGCCCAGTCGTGTTCTAGCTTGTACAATCGCTCGATCTTCTTTGTTTGAGCGTATTAGGGAGCGGCAATATGATGATCCTCATTTGCTTGTCCTTAGGGACACAGTGTGGCACAAATATGTCGAGTAGGTTGCAGTTGGAGATGATGGAGTTTTGACGGTGCATGGTCGTATTTGTGTGCCTAATGTGGATGGACTTCGCAAGTTGATTCTAGAGGAGGCCCACAGTTCCCGGTATTCTATTCATCCGAGCGTCGCTAAGATGTATCAGGACTTGCGGCAGCATTATTGGTGGATGAGGATGAAGGAGGATATTGTTTCATATGTAGTTCGGTGTTTGAATTGTCAGCAAGTAAAGTATGAACATCAGAGACCTGGTGGTTTGCTTCAGAAGATTGAGATTCCTGAGTGGAAGTGGGAGCGTATCACTATGGACTTCGTTGTTGGGCTCCTACAAACTCATAGGAAGTTCGACGCAGTGTGGCTTATTGTGGATAGGCTGAATAAGTCACCGCATTTCATTCCTGTGGCAGTCTCATATTCTTTGGAGTGGTTAGCAGAGATCTATATCCGTGAGATCGTTCGTCTTCATGGTGTGCCCGTGTCTATCATTTTTGATCGAGGTACACAGTTTAGATCGCATTTCTACAGGGCAGTTCAGCGTGAATTGGGTACGCGGGTCGAGTTGAGCACAACATTTCATCCTCAGACGGACCGACAGTCCGAGCGTACTATTCAAATTTTGGAGGATATGCTCCGCGCCTATGTTATGGATATTAGAGATTCTTTGTGTTAGTTGTTGTCGTTAGCGGAATTTGCCTACACAACTATCAGTTGAACATCTAGATGGTTCCCTATGAGGCATTATATGGTAGGCGGTGTCGGTCGCCGGTTTGATGGTTTGATCCGGGGGAGGCTCGGTTACTGGGTACACATTTAGTACAGGATGCCTTGGGTAATGTTAAGATCATTCAATATAGGCTTCGTACAGCTCAGTCCAGGAAAAAGAGTTATGCCGACCGTAAGGTTTGTGATGTGACATTCATGGTCGGAGAACGAGTGTTGCTTCGGGTGTCGCCCATGAAGGGCGTGATGAGATTTGGGAAAAAGGGTAAGTTAAGCCCTACGTTTATCGGGCCTTTTGAGATTCTTCATCGAGTAGGAGAGGTGGATTACAGACTTGCGTTGCCTCCAGGCTAATCAGAGGTACATCCAGTGTTTCGTGTGTCCATGCTTCGGAAGTATCACGGTGAACCATCCCACGTATTAGATTTCAGCACTGTCCAGCTGGACAAGGATTTGACCTACGAGGAGGAGCTGGTAGCCATTTTGGACAGGCAGGTTCGTCAGTTGAGATCAAAGATTTATCCTCCCATTTGTGTGCAGTGGAGAGGTCAGCCTGTTGAGGCCACTACCTGGGAGTCTGAGTCCGATATGCGGAACAGATATCCCCATCTTTTCACTAGCTCGGGTACTTTTCTATGTCCGTTCGAGGACGAACGGTTGTTTTAGAGGTGGAGAATGTGATTCCAAAAGGTCATCTCGTGTTTTAGAACCCAATTCGGGGTTCCGAGGTCTTCAAAACCTCATTTTATTTCTTCTCGATTTACGTGCGTAGTCCGGGCGCATTTCCGGAAAGCCTTTATGTGAAATTTGAGAAAAATATAGAGTTTTTCCTTAAAAATTAATTTAAGTTGACTTCGGTCAACATTTTGAGTAAACGGACCCCGATCCATAATTTGACAGTCCCGGATGGTCCGTAGTAAAATATGGGACCTGGGTGTATTGATCGAGGCCAACCCTGTACTACTATAAAGTAGCAAAGTGGTCGAAGCAGCTTTTATCCGAGAAGGTAGGGATCGATTTCCACAGGGAGCTAGAGATGGGAATTGAGTTTCTATCTAAATTGGAGTTGCGTAATTGTTCCTAATTGCACTTCTAAACATAATTGGTTTTGATGTTACTTCTAAATTTATACTACTAAGATGCTAAATTAAGCTAAGAGTAAACTATTGAAGGTTGTCTAAATAGTTAAAAGGCACTAGGGAAGTGACTTTCTCCTAGGTGGATACTTGACGGGTTCTCGTGTCTAAGGCTAGGTTGTCATATTTGGGGATTACGATATAACCATTGCACGATTCTACTCACTCTATACCTCTCGGTAGTTTGAGTATTTTGCCCTAATTGACTTTCTCAAGATCAATTGGGTATGATAATTTGTGCAAGCAATTTGTCGCGCCCCCTTTAAACAAAGAAGCACGTAATTAGCATGCCTTACACATACTGTTTAGGGTCAGATTAACTACTAAACTATGACGACCCAAAAGGGTCATCACCTGTTTTCTTATTCATTTCGTACTTCTGGTTGCCTCGATTTGTGTGCGCAGTCCGGGCGCGTAGCCGGAAAATTTAAATATGAAAATTTTGAGAAAAATGTTAAATCTTTGTATTTAATTGAATAAATTTGACTTCGGTCAACATTTTTGGGTAAACGGACCCAGACCCGTGAATTGACGGTCCCGGAGGGTCCGTAGGAAAATATGGGACTTGGGCGTATGCCCGGAATCGAATTCCGAGGTCCCAAGCCCGAGAAATGAATTTCTGTGTGAAATTGTTTTTTGAAAATAATTAAGGAAATTGGAAATGAAATTTCATTAAAAGACTGTGGTATCGGGCTCGTATTTTGGTTCCGACGCCCGGTACAAGTCTTATATGTGGTTTACGCACCTTCTGTAAGTTTGGTTGAATTCGGACGTCGTTTGACGTGTTTTGGACTAAAAACTCTAAACTTGATCTCTTATGAAAAATTTGGAAGGAAATCATGGGTCTTGAGGCCTAATTTGATGTTAATGATGTTTTTTTGGCGATTTGATCACTCGGATGAGTCGGTAGGGTGTTTTTGGAGTTATGTGTATGTTCAGTTTGTAGCCCCGAGGGCTCGGGTGGGTTTTGAGTAGGCCCCGGGAGGTCTTAGACTTAGAAATAGCAGATGTTGCAGGTTCAGGGAATTACAGGCTCCAGCGCGCCCGCGGTCGCTTTAGCGCGGTCCGCAGTGCGTGCTGCACGGATGCAGTCGCCTTAGTGCGGTCCGCGGTGGAAGCTGCGTGGCTGCGGTGGTCCATGCACGGTCCGCATAGCTAACTTCAGAGAGCCAGCATTTCCCAGGTCTACCAGCGCGGCCGCGTTCCCCTTTTGTGCGGTCCCCGCTGGAGGATTCAGAGAGTGTATGTTGTTCAGTTCTTTAGTGCGGCCGCGGTCCATTTGTGCGCGGTCCGTGCTGGGTCTTTCAGGGGGTATATAACGTCGGGAATTTCAGTCATTTTTCACTTTTTCAAAACCCAAAACATAAGAGGCGATTTTCCAAACGATTCTTCTTCTCCAAAATGATTGGTAAGTGATTTCTAACTCATTTTCTTTACTCCTTAACATCTTTAAACATAATTTCAACTTCAAACCAAAGATTTTAATGGGAAAATTTGGGAATTTTGGATAGAACCTAGGTTTTCTAAAATTGGGGGTTTTGGACCTCAATTCGAGGTCCGATTCCAAATTAAATTATATATTTGAGCTCATGGGGAAATGGGTAATCGGGTTTTGGTTCGTACCTCGGGGTTTGACCATGTGGGCCCGGGGGCATTTTTGACCTTTTGGGGTAAATGGATGAAAAAGCTATAATTAGACATTGGGTTTGATTTGTTTAGAACATATTGATAACGAGATGTCATTATTGCATAGATTTGGTTGAGTTGGAGCCGAATTCGAGAGGGAAAACGGTTGTCGAGGTTTGAATTGGCCGTGGAAGTTTGAGGTAAGTGTTTGGTTTAACCCTAGCTTGAGGGATTAGGAGTTGAGTCGTAATTGCTATTTGATTTGTGTGGGGTACGACGTATGGACATGGTGACGAGTATCCATGCGTCAGTGTCAAGCATGACCGTGAGTCCTAAATTTTGCTAATTGTGTACTCTCGTGTGATCCTATGAAAGTTGCAACTGAATATTGATATTAGTTGTACCAAGAAGAAGTTGAATAGGATTTGTTATAGTTGACTCTCCCTTGTTGGGATGTTTTACTTGTTGTGATTATTCCCTTGCCGGGACTGTATTGTGTACTGTGTTGAAAGTATATTGGGCGGGTGGTACGCCTACCACAAGTGATATTGAAATGGGAGCGGGTGGTACGCCTACCACAAGTGATATTGAAATGGGAGCGGGTCGTTCAAGGCTCCCTCCCCCTACCTCTGTCAAAGGAGTTCGAAGTTTTCTTGGGCATGCGGGGTTCTACTGGCGATTTATCAAAGAATTTTCGAAGGTAGTGAATCCCCTATGCAAGCTATTGAAAAAAGATGCCATGTTTGTGTTCGATGAGAGATGTATGCAAGCCTTTAAACTTCTCAAGAACAAGTTGACCACCACTCCTATTATAACTGCACCCCATTGGAGCTTGCCTTTCGAGCTCATGTGTGATGTGAGCGATGTTGCGGTTGGGGTGGTTTTGGGTCTAAGAGTGAACAAAATGTTTCATCAGGTGTACTATGCGAGCAAGACAAAGAGCTTATCCATTAATGTGCCTTTGGTGGAGGCTCTAGAACAAATACGGGCTATGCTAAATTCATGAAGGACTTGGTGACAAAGAAAGATCCTTGGATTGCAAAATTATCAAGATGACCCACCAAGTTAGTGCAATTGTGCACTCAATGGCCCTGAAGTTAGAAGATCCCGGTGCTTTCACCTTTCCTTGCACCATTGGGAGTGCGGACTTTGCTAAGGCTCTATGTGATTTAGGGGAAAGTATCAACTTGATGCCCTACTCAGTTTTCAAGACTTTGGGTATTGGAAAACCGAGGCCGACTTCCATGAGATTGCAAATGGCGGATAGAACTATAAAGAGACCATTGGGTATATTGATGATGTTCTTGTCCGGGTAGATAAATTTATCTTGCCAGCTGATTTTCGGATCTTGGATTGTGAGGTAGATTATGAAGTTCCGATCATATTGGGGAGACCTTTCCTTGCTACGGGGAAGGTCTTAGTTGATGTGGATGCAGGGGAACTCACCTTCTAGGTGGGTGATGAGAAAATGGTCTTTCATGTGTGCAAGTCAATGAAGCAGCCCAACAGTTCTGAGGTGTGCTCTTTTGTGGACCTTGTCACGGCAGTGATAGTTGATGATACTAGTGCAGTGATCAATGTGGATTGTTGAATCTTGATGTCAATGATGATGAAGGCCGAGTGGAGTGCGTGAATGATTTACATGGAATGGGCTCTTATTCTTATGAGCCTAGGAAACTCTCTTTGGATCTTGAAAATAGAAAGACTTCTCCAACAAAGCCTTCAATTGAGGAACCTCCGGTGTTGGAGTTGAAGTCGTTGCCTCCACACCTCAGGTATGAGTTCTTAGGCCCTAGTTCAACTTTGCCAGTTATTCATTCCTCTTGTCTTACTAACATGCAGGTTGATGCCACATTGGCGGTGCTTCAAAAGCGGAAGAAGGCAATTGGATGGACTTTAGCTGATATTCGGGGGATAAGCCCTGCATTTTTGTATGCACAAGATTATTCTGGAAGATGATGCAAAGCCCTCCTTGGAACATCAAAGGAGGTTGAACGAGGCAATGGAAGAAGATGTGAAAAAGGAGGTGATCAAGTGGCTGGATGTCGGGGTTGTGTACTCCATCTCTGATAGCTCTTGGACTTCGCCGGTGCAATGTGTACCGAAGAAGGGTGGCATGACCGTGGTTGCAAATTTGCAAAATGAGTTGATTCCTACCAGGACCGTCACCGGTTGGACGGTGTGCATGGACTACCGCAAGTTGAATAAAGTGACCTGCAAGGATCACTTTCCATTGCCTTTTCTTGATCAGATGTTAGATCAACTTGCTGGGCGTGCCTTCTACTGTTTCTTGGATGGGTATTCTAGATACAACCAAATGTTGATTGCTCCGGAAGATCAGGAGAAGACCATATTCACTTGTCCTTATGGCACCTTTGCTTTTTCGAGGATACCTTTTGGGTTGTGCAATGCACCGGCTACATTTTAGCGATGTATGATGGCCATTTTCACCAATATGGTGGAAGATATTTTGGAGGTGTTCATGGACAACTTTAGTGTTGTGGGTGATTCAATTGATGAATGATAGAAAAATATGGATAGAGTGTTGGCCCGTTGTGAAGAAACCAATCTTGTTCTTAATTGGGAGAAATGCCACTTCATGGTGGAAGAGGGCATAGTTCTTGGGCATAAAATTTCAAAACTTCATGATGCTCAAGTGAACTACACAGTGACTGAGAAGGAGCTTTTGGCTATTGTGTTCGCGATGGAGAAATTTTGGCCGTATCTCATGGGTGCTAAGGTCATAGTCCATACCGATCATGCCGCACTCCGGTACTTGATGACGAAGAAGGATTCCAAAGCTAGACTGATGCGATGGGTCTTATTACTTCAAGAGTTTGATTTGGAGATTGTGGACCGGAAGGGTAGTGAAAACCAAGTGGGGGACCACTTGTCCCGCTTTGAGGAGGAGGGGAGGCCTCCTGATGTCCTAAAGATCAATGATTCATTTCCCGACGAACAACTCCTTTCGGTGTCGGTGAATGGTATGCCATGGTTTGCGGACGTTGCTAATTTCCTCGTGACTGGTATAATCATGTGTGAGCTCTCTTCTAACCAAAGGAAGAAGCTCAAACGGGATAGTTTGGATTTCTATTGGGATGAGTCATACTTGTTCAGGATTTGCACGGATGGTATGATCCGAAGGTGTGTCCCGGAGGAGGAGCAATTGAGTGTCTTGGAGGCTTGTCATTCCTCTCCCTATGGTGGCCATCATGGCGGGGCAGGGACGACTTCCAAAGTTCTTAGTTGTGGGTTTTATTGGCCAACTTTGTACAAAGATGCAAGTGAACTTGTGAAGAGGTGTGACGAATGTAAAAGAGCGGGTGGAATTTCGAAGAAAGATGAGATGCCTCTCAATACCATTCTTGAAGTTGATATCTTTGATGTATGGGGCATTGATTTTATGGGACCGTTTGTTAGCTCGTGTGGGAATACCTACATTCTTGTGGCGGTTGACTATGTTTCAAAGCCGGGATTGGGAAAGAAAAAAGTTCCTCGGTTTTTTGGCCGAGAGAACCTCGGTTTTTTGGCCGGGATTTGGAAAGAAAAAGTTCCTCGGTTTTTTGGCCGGAGATCCTCGGTTTTTTGGCCGGGATTTGGAAAGAAAAAGCTCCTCGGTTTTTTGGCCGGGAGATCCTCGGTTTTTTGGACGGGATTTGGAAAGAAAAGGCTCCTCGGTTTTTTGGCCGGGAGATCCTCGGTCTTTTGGCCGAGATTTGAAAAGAAAAAGCTCCTCGTTTCCATATCCTCGGTTTTTTGGCCGGGATTGAGAAAGAAAAAAGTTCCTCGGTTTTTTGGCCGGGAGATCCTCAGTTTTTTGGCCGGGATTTGGAAAGAAAAAGCTCCTCGGTTTTTTGGCCGGGGAGATCCTCGTTTTTGGATTTTCTTTCGATTTGGAAAGAAAAAGCTCCTCGGTTTTTTGGCTGGGAGATCCTCGATTTTTTGGCCAGGATTTGGAAAGAAAAGGCTCCTCGGTTTTTTGGCGGCCTCGGTTTTTTGGCCGGGAGATCCTCGGTTTTTTAGCCGGGATTTTGAAAGAAAAAGCTCCTCGGTTTTTTGGCCGGGAGATCCTGGTTTTTTGGCCGGGATTTGGTAAGAAAAAGCTCCTCGGTTTTTTGGCGGGGAGATCCTCAGTTTTTTGGCCGGGATTTGGAAAGAAAAAAGTTCCTCGGTTTTTTGGCCGGGATTTGGAAAGAAAAAGTTCCTCGGTTTTTTGGCCGGAGATCCTCGGTTTTTTGGCCGGGATTTCATCATGTCAATAAAATTTTTAAACTTATTCTCATTTTTCTGCTTCGCGAGCCTTTGAGGATAAGGTGGAGGTGGCCTTGGCAAAGAAGCCTTGGCTTTAGGCACAACCGGCTATGGCATGTCTATTACGTGTTCCCTAGACGGGTTCACGTCATTCTGAGTTTCCACCTCGGCATCTTGAATATCAATCCTCACTTCTTCATTTACATTCTCATCAATCACATTTTCAACCACCAAAGGAACTTCATCTTCTTGCAACTCAACTTCATCACTCAAAATTTGCTTTTGTTTGGAGGCATTCACATCACCGCCTCATCCACTCCTTGTAGTTACCGCCATAACATGATTGTTCCCACCCTTTGAATTGACTATCGTATCACTTGGTAGAGCCCCCTTAGGGCGAGTATTCAAGGACTGTGAGATTTGGCCTAATTGAACCTCCAAATTTCTAATTGAAGTATTGTGGGAAGACAACTGAGCATCGGAATCCGCATTCTTTTTCATCATCTGTTAAAATATCATTTCAATTCTCCCCATGTCATTGTTGGAAGAACTAGGACCCTGGGATGGAAATGGGGGTGGATTGTTCAGTTGTTGATACATTGGGAGCCTGCCTTGCCCCCGATTTCCTTGATTTCCATTGTTCCAACCACCTTGATTATTGTTACCACCCTAGTTGTTGTTGTTGCCATTCCCATTACCCTGATTGTTTTGATTATTGTTCTGATTGCCCCAATTGGAATTTTGGTTGTTGTTCCCCCAATCACCATAGCCTTGTTGTTGTTGATTGCTCCAATTGCCTTGGGGTCTCCATTGTTGTTGGTTGGAAGAATTGCCTTTTTGGCCTTGATAGTTGTTCACATATTGTACCTCTTCATTCTGCCCATCATAACCATCATCTTTGAATCCACCACAATTGTCACACCTCCTTTTTTACACACCTACCCCGAAGGATAATGTATAAGGGAGTTTTTCCATTTAAAGTGACATTATTCGAAATGGAATTGTTTATTTGTTTTTAGAGTCGCCAGTTGGGATAGGATTGGCTTTTGGTATCCCAAGTCACAGGTTTAACTTAAATCCCAAATCGAGGAAAATTGTCGACTTCCCAATTGGAGTCTGCGAACCAGAAATTCTGAATAAGGAATTCTGTTGACCCGAGGGAAGGTGTTAGGCACCCCCGAATCCCGTGGTTCTAGCACGGTCGCTTGAATTATTATAAATGGCTAAAAATCTAATTTTTTGCATGTTCCAACCTATAGTGCAATTTTAAGATTATTTGCCGCTTTTAGTTAATTTTTAAGCAAGTGAACAGCCGTTTAAAAACGTGTTTTCGGATCACGTCACATGAAATGCACCCGGATCCTCGACACATTTTTATTCAACGTTTTGGGATTTGGATTTGGGTTGCATGAAATGCACACCCGTATTTAGGAAGGTAAAAATTATTAAAAGCGCGTCTAAAGCGTCTAACGTGTTGATAAACTTTGCGGAGGGCCGTGAAATTTGCTAAACGGCACACCCCAATTTCTAGGTATTTTTTAATTAAGCATTTAATGAGGGCCCCGCAATTCATGTGTTTTGTTTGGCGAGGCTCATCTCACTTTATTATTTAAAGGCCAACCTAAAGCAAACTATGATTTTCTAATTATTATGTTTGTCTCTAAAATTAACTCGCATTTATAAATTTGGGCCTCAAGTTCAAGTCCAAATTCAAACAAAAGGAAGACCCTCTTAGTTTGAACCCGCTACCTAACTCGAAAACCCAAGTTTATATTGCAAATTAATACCCCGGATTCCTAATGTAATTTTAAAAGGGTTTTGACTTATAATAAATTCTTGGGCCTTAGAGGTTTAGCCCAGCTCTGATGTGTGCAGCTGCGTTCATTATTTAATCACTATCAGTTCTGGGCTTCAGCACAGACCCAACTTGTGTACAAGGGAGCTGAGGTAAGGGGGAATTACTGGGCCACGCTTTAGGGCCAATAGGCCCAAGCCATCAACGAATTGTGCTGAAGGGAAATTACTGGGTAGAGTTCCATTTGGCCCATTAACAATTAATAGAAATATGTGNATTTCGGACCATTAACAATTAATAGAAATATGTGCTATATCAATCTAGTCCTACTAATATTTGAATAAACAGGTAATTAAACATGTTGAATTACAAATTTTGCTCATGTTTCAATGCCTAGTTAACTGAAACGTGAATTGGCCCTAAACTACATAATCACTCCAATGAAATTCCTATACCATTAACGACATATGTATGAACCTGAAGCAATTCGGAGCTAGACTTGGATTCAATTTCACAATTCAACTAATATTTAATAAATTACAGCTAACCTCACGCTTAATCATTCATCTGTTTTAACATGATCCTGATTGATTATCATTAACACATGAAACATTTCTGAAATGACCAAACAGCCTATATAACCTGTGAGATACTATTTACTAACACTCATGTGATTAACCTCAAAGTACCATAATGAGTTGTGAAATTAACATGAGCAATAAACAGACTACAAATTGTAACCTCAATGCAAAACTAACATGGCTCTCACCACCTCACATTAGAAAGTTAATATAGTCAAGTCCAATTACAACATTAACTACTAAAACTGGAATTAAACTAAGCTAACATAATATCACTCCAACAGAGATAGAATTTCCATTTCATTTCTCAGATCACATGAACATCGCCATAGTTTAGAGCTTATACCTGGAATTTGGACAAAGTAAAAAGGAAAATTGAGGTCAGCTTAGGCAGCAACAGTTTACAGCAGCGAAATAAACCAGTTTCAGGACCAAGCCAATATCACAGCACCCACAGGAGAGTAACAGAGATCTAACAGCAACAACACAGTCCAAATCTCACTAGTTCGACCTCAAATCTATCCAGAATTGAACTAGATCTCAAAACTAACTTAAAACAAAGCAGTGTAACAATTTGTTTTTTGGATTTTTACTGGATTTTTATATGTTTTTGGATTTTCATCAGGAATTAAGAGTTAAAAGAAGACTTGAGCTATAAGAATGCAGCTCTTTGAACATCCTTGGATTTTCAAGTTCAAATTTGAAATTTTTGAACTTAAGAAAAGGGATTTTGTGAGGAAATTAAAACTGCAACGTTTTTTTTTTTTCTGGGAATTTTCAGAGGGTCTAAACTTGTTAATGAAGGCAAGGGGGTTGCCTATTATAGGCAAATTTCAGGGGGAAGCTTCTAGATCCCCCTCACACTTTTTCCTCCTCTTTTATTTTCAGATATTATCCCTTATTCCCTAATTTACTGACTTGTGTTTCAAGTTATCTTACTAAGTTTCCTAGAATTCTAAATTGAACCCCATTCTAGAGTGTTCTAGGGGTTTCCAAATCAGTGGTTTGCAGTATTTTCGTCTATTGAATTACCTATGCTACCCTTTAATTCAATTCTGAATTACTAGCCTAGGAAAACCAACCCTCAGCCCTATTACCTTGGTCAAGAGGTGGCTATAGTTAACTAATAAAGCCTGGACTATTCAGCTATAACCAAACAAATCCTAAGAATTGGACTAATCAAGCAATCTAACTAATCAAAACATGAAAAATAATTCTAACAATCAGTAAACTAACAATTAACGACAATCAAATAAACTTGAAACTAAAATCAAATTAACAGCGACAAACATGGATTTATTCAATCGAAACCAAATACAAAATCAAACCAACAAAAAAAATCAAAACAGAGCAAAAAGTAAACCTAAAATAAAAACTAAAACAGAACAAAATCAACGGAACAAAAATCAATCAAAAACCCTAAAAATTCTAAATCAATTAACATCATTTGAAAGAAAACTTACTGATTTTGGTCTTCTACTTGATTGATTCTCGAAATTGATTTTTTGTTAATGTTATATGTTTATTTTGTTAAAACAAAACATATAACATTAGTAAAAAATCATTCGAATGATGAAATCCCCAAAACAGTGTTGAACTTTAAAACCCTAGATTTAAAATTAAAGGGGTTTCGCTTGGATTTGAAGGGTTCTAGTTTGGGATTTGGGAAGAGGGAGGTTAGGGGAGTATAGGGTGTGAATTTGGTTGAATTTGGAAGAGGTAGGGTTTTGGCCAGAGTTTCAAATCAAGATTCGAGGAGTTTGGCTAGGATTTGAGGGAGAAGAAATGTAGATTCGGAAAGAGGAGGTTGAGATAGGGTAGTGGTGTAAATTTGGACGAGTTTGGAGCATCGCCGCCGGCGGAGGCGATTTTCGGCCGGCGACGGACGGTGGAAGGCGGCGGAGACACAGTGGGGTTATGGCGGAGTTACGCCGAATTAACAGGGGGTGTGAGATGGATGAATGAGGGGGTAGGGGGGGGGGCTTTCAGACAGTTATATATTTAATGATGGGGGCTTCCCATCTGTTGGATTAATCAACCTCGACGGTTGAGATTGATTGGAGCCAAACAACGTCGTTTTGCACTGGGGGGCTGGACCGGTGGTTTCTGGATTGGGCAAATTGGGCGAGATTTGGGGCGTTGGGCTGGGGGTTATGGCTTTTGGGCTTGTCACATTAATTTGAATAGCAGCCNTGAATTAGCTAGTCCCGTTTTTTCTCTTTTTATTATTTTCGTTTTTTCAATTAATTCCTTTTCTCTTTTTTTTTTAATTTTTGTTTAATCAAAAATAAAGACCTGATTTAATTCTACAACTAAACTAATTAATTTCCAAGAATTAATTCCTAATTTTGAACAAGCTAAAACCAATTTGAAAAGTAAGAAAAAAACAAAAAGAACTATTTTTGTTATTTTCTTCTTATTTTTCCAATGTTAATTAACTAGTAAACCTAAAAATATAGAATTGAGTCCTAAATGCAAATGTGTTATTTTTTGTATTTTTTATGAATTATGCCAACTAAAAATGCACACAAAATGCAAACAAACACAAAAAATCATGCAATTAATTCCCTAAAATTCAAATAATAAAAGAAAAGTCCTAATTCTAAGGAATTTTATAGGAGTAATTTAAGCGTGGCAAAAATCACGTGCTCACAGCTGCCCCTCTTTGCTCGAAGACACGAATGGTTTTCGGGCAAAGATAAATGAGCACCATGAAGGATTTTTGCCTGCTCAGCACTCAATGAGAAGTATTTTGAAAACCATCTGACCGAACCCTGCTTCAAAGGTTGCCTACATATCCTTGGCTATAAAGGAATCAGGTCAGTGTAGTTCTGGATGGTTTGGTAGCTAGGACTACCAGGAGCTGTAAATTTCACTGCTGTTGCTGCTGCTACTGCTTGCTGACCTCCTTATTACACCAAAAGGAAAATCAAAGCTAAGCTAGCTATGCCTATCAACTATGAGTTACAAGATTCCTATCTATAATTCTCTTGAAGCTTGATCTTGAGTCTTAGCTGAGTTGGTTGTGGACTTCGATCTGAATCTTGATGCTCGCAAGTTGTAGGTGTTTACTTCATCATGCAACATTGGGTCAAAAACAGGATCAGCGGAGATTATGACTTCAATCAGACTTTGAGCAACCCGCCCCCTTGCCTGCTTCACTTTTGAGTTCATTTCTTTTTGTTCTTTTCTTCTTTTCTTGATTCTGGATTGAGACTCATTCCATTGGTCGTCTCACACCTTGAACCTACTTAAGATACCAAAACAAACGAACGAAATTTTTCTGCCCCAGTTTTCACTAGGAAAATTTTGTGAGTTAGCTGTGACACATATCTAAGCAATCAAATAAGGATTGTGTAGGGAGACCCTCGGTTTTTGGCCGGGATTTGGGAAGAAAAAACTCCTCGATTTTTTGGCCGGGATTTGGAAAGAAAAAGGCTCCTCGGTTTTTGGCCGGGAGATCCTCGGTTTTTTGGCCGGGATTTGGAAAGAAAAGGCTCCTCGGTTTTTTGGGCGGGATTTGGAAAGAAAAGGCTCCTCAGTTTTTTGGCCGGGAGATCCTCGGTTTTTTGGCCAGGATTTCGAAAGAAAAGGCTCCTCGGTTTTTTGGCCGGGAGATCCTCGGTTTTTTGGCCGGGATTTGGAAAGAAAAAGCTCCTCGGTTTTTTGGCGGGGAGATCCTCGGTTTTTTGGCCGGGAGATCCTCGGTTTTTTAGCCGGGATTTTGAAAGAAAAGGCTCCTCGGTTTTTTGGCCGGGAGATCCTCGGTTTTTTGGCCAGGATTTGGAAAGAAAAAGCTCCTCTATTTTTTGGCCGGAAGATCCTCGGTTTTTTGGACTGGATTTGGAAAGAAAAGGCTCCTCGGTTTTTTGGCCAGGAGATCCTCGGTCTTTTGGCCGGGATTTGGAAAGAAAAAGCTCCTCGGTTTTTTGGCCGGGAGATCCTCAATTTTTTGGCCGGGATTTGGAAAGAAAAAGCTCCTCGGTTTTTTGGCCGGGATTTGGAAAGAAAAAGCTCCTCGATTTTTTGGCCGGGAGATCCTCGGTTTTTTGGCCAGGATTTGGAAAGAAAAAGTTCCTCGGTTTTTTGGCCGGGAGATCCTCGGTTTTTTGGCCGGGAGATCCTCGGTTTTTTGGACGGGATTTGGAAAGAAAAGGCTCCTCGGTTTTTTGGCCGGGAGATCCTCGGTCTTTTGGCCGAGATTTGAAAAGAAAAAGCTCCTCGGTTTTTTGGCCGGGAGATATCCTCGGTTTTTTGGCCGGGATTGAGAAAGAAAAAAGTTCCTCGGTTTTTTGGCCGGGAGATCCTCGGTTTTTTGGCCGGGATTTGGAAAGAAAAAGCTCCTCGGTTTTTTGGCCGGGAGATCCTCGGTTTTTTGGCCGGGATTTGGAAAGAAAAAGTTCCTCGGTTTTTTGGCTGGGAGATCCTCGGTTTTTTGGCCGGAATTTTGAAAGAAAAAGCTCCTCGGTTTTTTGGCCGGGAGATCCTCAGTTTTTTGGCCGGGATTTGGAAAGAAAAAAGTTCCTCGGTTTTTTGGCCGGGAGATCCTCGGTTTTTTAGCCGGGATTTGGAAAGAAAAGGCTCCTCGGTTTTTTGGCCGGGATTACCCATCAATGAGGCACAAAGTGTTGTTGCGTTTCTCAAGAAGAGCATTTTTACTAGGTTTGGCACTCCTCGTGCAATCATAAGTGATGGGGGTCTCATTTTTGTAATAGAGCTTTTGACACTTTGCTTGCAAAGTATGGTGTCAACCACAAAGTTTCTACTCCTTATCATCCTCAAGAGAGTGGCCAAGTTGAAGTCTCAAACAGGGAAATCAAGAGTATATTATCAAAGACGGTTAATGCAAATATGACCGATTGGTCAAAGAACTTGGATGATGCTCTATGGGCTTATAGGACTGCTTACAAGACTCCGATTGGTATGTCTCTGTACCAGTTGGTGTTTGGGAAAGCTTGCCATCTACCGGTTGAGTTACAGCACAAGGCCATGTGGGCCTTGAGGAAGCTGAATCTTGAATGGGATGTGGCAGCAAATCTTCGTGGGGAGCAGCTAAATGAACTTGATGAATTTCGATTCCATGCCTACTCCAGTTCATCCTTGTACAAGGACAAGATGAAGTACCTTCATGATAAATATGCTCATGGCAAAGAGTTCAAAGTGGGTGATTTGGTTCTCTTGTTCAACTCTTGGTTACGTTTGTTTACGGGAAAGCTTAAATCAAAATGGAGTAGACCTTTTGAAGTGGTGTTTGTGACTCCGTTTGGTGCACTTGACTTGAAGAACAAAAAATGGGGAGGTTTTCAGAGTTAATGGGCACAGGGTCAAGCACTACCTGGGAAAAATTGATGATAGCCACGTGGTGGCACTTCTTCATCTAAAGTGATTTGATGGTAACCTGCGTCGTGCCGCGACGTTAAATCAGGCGCTTCTTGGGAGGAAACCTATGTGTCTTTCCTTATGTTTTTCGTTGATTCTCTTTGTAGTGTAGGATTTATTTTTGGGCTGACTGGTTGTGAGATGCTGTAGGATTATGTTGATGCAGTGCAGGACCAAGTTGAAAAAAAGATCACTCTCTGAAGTTTGCAATGCGGACCGCACTTCATTTTGTGCGGCTACAAAGGCCTTTGTGCGGGGGCAAGAAATCAATGCGGACCGCAAATCTCTGAAGTTTTCCACCGTGGCCGCATTGCATTTTTGTGCGGTCCGCGGTAGACCACTGCGGCCGCACTGGATTTCTTGCGGTCCGCAGTGGCCAATCTCCCAGTGCTTCATGTTTCTGAGCACCGCGGACCGCGGTGCCATTTTGTGCGGTCCGCGGTGGGTAGGTGAGCTGGGGCCCAGGACCTTTTTCGATTAATAGGACCTGAGGCCCTCCATTTGAACTTTTCGATCTCTTTACTCTCAGAAGCCCAAAAATTACTATTTATTCTCTAAATTGCACGAATTCAACTACTTAGTCTCGATTAATTATCAGTGCATCTCATTTCTGGTAACTTTAATTCCTTTTTAGTTTTTTAATTTTGCTATTTTCTTTTGACTTTCGTTTTCTCTTAGTTTTTCTTCTTTTCTTCCCGTTTTTCTTTTAATTTAGTAGTATAGATTAGTTAATCCTATTTTAATTAGGCATAATTAGTTACAACAGTGAGGCAACACCTAGGGAATCATTATTAGGTAAAAATTTGGACTAAAAATGGACAAAACCTAAACCCTAGGTTGGTGTTGCTGCTGGGCACTCATCGCGGACCGCGGTGGATTTTGTGCGGTCCGTGGTGCCTCTGTGCGGTCTGCAATACTATTTTGTGTGGACCGCGGTGGAATAAGTTCTGAAAGCTGACATTTGAGGACCGCGGCCGCAATGGATTTTGTGCGGTCCGCGACGCGTCAATGCGGACCGCAATGCATTTTGTACAGTCCGCGGTGCATAGGTTGAGAGAGTGGGTAGTCTGATCCCCACCTCTGTGTGGATTGCAATGGATTTTATGCGGTACGCAGTAGCCTCTTTGCGGCCGCACCTCATTTTGTGCGGTCCGCACTCTGCAACTTTTGACTGTTTGCAATAAGTCTTCTGCAATTCTGAATTTAATTGATTCTACTGATACTAACAAGGCTCAACTGAATGTTTCTTACGGACAATGGTGAAATCACGAGGCAAAGGTGATAAACAATCAGGACGAGGTGAGTCCTCCCGCGGGAGGGGATGTGGAAATATAAGGTTGATCCCCCATGTTCGGGAAACAATAAAGGCAACAAGAAAAGCAATTCGGGTTGCTGATAGAGCTGCTTCCCATTCATCTGTAAGTGAGTATGAGCCTTCCCGGGAGTCGTCTGATTCTGACTCCGTCCCGGAGTATATAGATGACTTCCCGGATAGGTTTAGACTAACTGATGACCTTACTCCTCCGGGCTCTCCTACTGCCCGAGCATCAGTGCGTGTATCTTCTGAGTCGTCTGAGGGCTCAGCCGCATGGCAATGAATATTCCACCTCTCCTATATCTTCACTATCCGGAGAGGGTCCCGTAGCAGAAGAAGGGGAAGAAGAAGGAGGGGGTGAGCCCCAAGTGGGAGGAGTAGAGAGAACAAGGAACCCGGAAGCATGGCAAGACCAATTCATGAGTGAGGTGGCCTACCACAAGTTCAGAGAATGGTGGCCTGAGAGGAAATTGATTCTTGAACGGAGTTTCATCGATAGAGACCTCTTGCCTCACAACCCCAATGTGAGAAGACATTTCAGAGAGAGAGTGGGCTGGGACTACTTCACAAGAAAATGTGAGGATGCAAATGAGCACCTGGTCAAGGAGTTCTACACCAATGTTGCCCACATCAAAAGGGCACCACAGTGACCAAGGTGCGGAATTTGAAAGTAAGATTTGATGGAAAAACAATAAATGACTAACTGGGCTTCTTGGAGGAGGATGATTCATTGTATTTGGAGAAGATGGCATCGGGTGAGGCTGCTCTTCCTTGGTTGGCAGAGTACTTGGCAATCCTAGGTACCACCCTTGATTGGTTGACCGTGGGAGTGAAGATTTTGAGGCGAACATTAAACTTTGAGGCTAACTGGTGGGAAACATTTGTGTGTAGCAGGCTAGACCCCACCACTCACGACAACTCACTCCCTATTCACCGAGCTATATTGGTGGCATCGATCATAGCAGGGTACACGATTAACATCGGGAATGTGATGTCCCGGGTAATTACACGAGTAGTGAACGAAGGTGACAGATCATATCCCTTCCCCAACTTCTTGAGGACATAGAGGTGGAGAAGCGGAAATTTGATATAAAAGTGAAAGCAAAGGCACCGTTCTCCTGGTACAGCCTGCAGGGTGATGACAACCCTAAAGGCAAGCACTACAAGGGCAAAGCCACTACTTCAGCTGGCCAGTCTGAAGAGCCAGTAGTAGTAGTGGCTCCTAATCAGCCTCCTCCCACCACAACAAACATGGCCCCAGGATCCTCTACTTCTGCAGCTCCAGAGATTCCCTCATCCACTGCATACCTCTTGACTGCCCACCGCTTGAGCCATGCCCTCGCCAGCATCAACAACTGGATGCAGATATCTACTTCTAAGCTGTCTGTACTATCTACTACGGTGGCAGCCCAGTCAGCACCTCCTCCTTCACAGGTCCCATAGTCAATTGAGGACACTCTCAAGGAGCTTCTGGACAATCAGAAGAAGCTCCTAGAGAACCAAAAATTGATTACGGAAGCTGTTGATTCACATGGAAAGGCACTAAAGGAGCTTGCTAGGGAGGCGAAGAAAATGAGAAAGACTCGGGCTTCAAAGGAGTCGGTGAAGGAGCTAAGGGTAGAGGTAGATAGGTTTAAGGCGGATCACTTGCCTCTGGACCTATTGTTGCATGACCAGGTCCCAGCAGCCCAGCCCCGGCCAGAGCAGGAGTCAGAGAGGCCTCCCAAGAGGAAGAGGGTGATTTCCCATTTTGATGATGTAGTCATACAGTTGGAGGACCCGCAGGAAGGTTCCTCCCCCAGGACTCAGTCCAGATCCAGGCCCAGGTCCCAGCAGAGCCACTGATCACAGGGAGCCAGTCACAGGTTCCCGAGCAGATAGAGGACCCAGGGACCCAGCCTCAGGATCCTATGCAAACGGAGGACCCATAGGGAGTTTCTTTTTTCCTCTCCTCTTTATTTTGTGCTTATTTTGGTTAGTTGGCATTGAGGACAATGCCATCTTTCATTTGAGGGGGTAGCCCTATTTGAATATTTGGATGACTGTATATATGACAGTATTTTATGCTTTCTTTCTTTTTATCTTTGGTATGTATATAATTTTATCATTTCATTGCACTATTCGTACTTCTTACTTTGGGTATGTATATAAAGTTACGTTCTTATGTATATATTCACTCTCCCCATTGTATATTCGTCTAAATCCCTTCTTGTATATATTCATTTTACTTTCCACATTTTTCCTTTCTTAGCTTCTTATTTTATGTTCGTAGCCTCTTGTTTTGAGCTTTTGCAATAATCCTTTGGTTTTCTTAATGCCACGGTTCTTTCCGAAGGTGGAATTTGTGTAAACCGGGTGGCTCTTCCCGATGATGGATGGCATGACAACCTTCATAAGGGTTGAGTCTATTTTTCTTTTTGCTTTTTAGTAGTTAGTTGGTAAGGGTGCTCCAATCAAAGCTTCACTTGGGCCTAACACATTTGCCTTTGATCCTATGGACAAAAATAAATCGTTGTGTATAAGATGGTGAAAGTTGTGACCTTGAGACTCTTGTGTTGGCCAATAATCATCAAGTGGTTTTTCGGGACCATTGTGTTGCTCAAATCTTATCTAAGGTTGTTGTGGGCCCCTGACTCTGCTTCTTTAGCAATCCCATAACTTGTGTGGTGAGAATTTGAATTGCAAGTCCAAGTCCCGAGCCATTGGTCTAGAACTTGCCCTGAATGTTTGTCTAGGCGAAATCCTATGTGTAATTTGACTTGAGACGTGATTATAGGCTTGAACACTTCCATAGCCTACCAATGATAAAATCCCTAGTCAACCCTTTTGAGCCATAGAACTTTTTCTTTCAAGAACCATGATACAAGCCTTTACCCGTTCTAAAATACCCTCTCTTGGCACCCGATCTTTCCTTAGCACAAGGCAAAAGCATAAGTTTGGGGGGGGGGCTGAGAGACGAGGAATGCAACAAAGTGGTAAAAGGTACAAAATAAAGAAAAGGAAAGGCAATGAAAAAGAAAGAAAATCAAAAAGACAAAAAGAATGTTCAATGTAGAAAAGAATGAAGGGATTCAATAAAAGTAAAGAGATGAAAGGTGTGGAAAGTTGAGAAAAAGAGAAAAAGATTTGAAATGAACAAGAAAGAGTGACAGTGTGTCTCTCTAACCCCTTAGAAAGAAGTGATATGACTTAAAAGTCATGTGAATGTGTGCAAAAATGAAACAAAAGAAGTGCTAAAGGGAAGATGGAACCTACCTAGACCAAACATTCCTACCCTGAACCAAAAGCCTTCATTATGTCTCCACAAAAGCCCTATATGATCTTGAGTTGAATGAAGCTTACATTAGTGGTGACTCACATAAGGGGCAAGCATATAGTACTTAGAGCCGGACTTGTGAATTTTCTTTGAGAGAGATGAGTGTATTTCCATTAACCTCATTCTGAGTGCTACAATCCTAAAGGGGAGGTTTGCTTAGGGAGAGTTGAGTATGTGTGAGTTTGGGTTCCACAATGACCAAAGTAATAGACAGAGTTTCTTTGATGTGTTGAGTCAACTCTTGTTGCTCTTGTGTCGCACTAAATCCATGGTGTTTAAAAGAGTGAATGTTGTTAAAGATTCATTTGAATTGAGGGCAATTGTTAGTCCCAATTGATGCTAGATGAGGTCACTTTAGGTCAGTTGAATTTTCTTGGATTTACTCTTAAGGGGTGGGTCTTATTTTGTTTTGCTTGAGGACAAGCAAAAGCTTAAGTTTGGGGGAGTTGATAACTAGGGATTATGATGCATATTACACTCCTTCTTACTTGAGTTTTGATTAGAAATGTGTACAAAATAGTCCCAAAGGCTTACATGTTGTACTTGATTGCATGGTTTGATCAACAAAGTGACAATTCGTCAAAACCAGCTCAAAAAGGAGTGAAACATGCACAAGTACCAAGAACAAGTCCAAGCACAGTATAACATGACCAATGCGGCCGCACTCCATTCTTTGCGGTCCACAAAGAGGAGGTTCAGAGAGGTGCTCATTTCAGGCATTCAAGCAATGCGGCCGCAAAGCATTTCATGCGGACCGCATTGGCTTCATTGTGGCCGCACTCGATTTTGTGTGGTCCGCAAAGCTGGATTTCAGAGAGTTGCCAAGTTGGGGAAACATTGCCAATGCGGTCCGCGTTCCCATTTTGTGCGGACCGCAACAGAAGTCACCGCGGCCGCGGTGCATTTTGTGCGGCCAAGTTCAAAGAGCAGAAGTTTTAAGCCAAGAGCCTCAGTGCGGCCGCACTCGATTTTGTGCGATCCGCACTACCCCCACATGGGTATTTTTGTCCAGAAAATTCGGCCTTGTATAAATAGTTTCTTTTCCCATTTTTAGGTCATCAGTTGTAATTTTAGGCGGAGCTGCGCTCGTGAACAGTGTCCCTTTACTATTTTGAGTAATTTTATAATAGTTTTATCATTGAGTCTTCAAGTTTTAGCTAGTAATTAAATATTATGGGTTTTTATTCACCTATTTCTTTGTTTTCTTCTATTATCACGAGTATCTAGACCCATTAGCTATGGTTGTGGCTCAACCCTAGTGTGGGTAATTGATGGGTCTTGTGTTTTAAGGCTTGAATGTCTATGGGTGTTTGATATTTGGACTAATTTATGGTTTTAATGTTGAGATTAGTGGTTGTAAACACTAGTTTATGCCTATTTGACTTGGGCTCTTCTTGAGAAAGAGAACCTAAATGTAGGAAAATTAGTCCAACAAGGAATTTGGGCGTACTCAAGAGATAGATAGCCCCAATTAAAGGGTTAAACCTAGAGATAGTAATACCCGACTTGAACCTGTGTTGATACCCAATTTTTCCCTGTATATTTTTATATGCAAAATACCTTCCAAATAGCATATGTATGCATATATAAGTATGTCCAAGGGTTTTTCTATTTTTCCTTAATTTTTTAAAGATTTTTAAATCAATTTTATTGCCCTATTTAATCAAGAAAAATCAAAGTATTCCCCAAATTGTCATTTTGGCAATTCACTTATTTCTAAAATATAGCTAACATAAATTTTGCATATATTTACAAATTTATTTAGTACTTTTAAAGCTAAATTGCATATAATTGCAATATTAGCCTATTTTAAGATTTAATCGTGTTTGTAATTGTAAAATTGACTCCAGTAATTTTATTTTCTTAATTATATATTACAAATCATTTTAGTACCTTTAATTCATTTCCAAGAATCATTTCACTATTTTTTATAAAATAAATAAGGTAAAAGTGGCTATTTAAATACTAGCCCCATTTATTTCAATTGTAGCCTTAAATCAACCCCCAATTGAACCCAATTTCAATTACAATTATCCAGCCCAATTCCTAAATTTACCCGACCCACGACCCTTTAAAATAACCCACCCGGTCCCCTTTTTAATCCCAGCCGTTGATCTAACAGATCAACGTTTCACACTCTTCCTTTCCTTTTTAATTTCACAATACCCCCCAAACCCTACTCATTTGTCACCGGTAGCCGCCCCTGGATTCCTCCTCTCCCAAATTCTCTCTCAGAAACCCTAGCCGCCTCCCTCTATTTCCACCCTAAAACCACCGGAATCTATGGCTTCTGAGGCCATTGAAGTCTTATACCGACCTCCTATGACTCCTACACGCCTGGTTTTGAAGATTCAAGGCCTGACCACGAAGAAGCTTGGTCCATGCTTTGTTTGATTCGAGTTCTATGGCCGTTGTTGATACCCAATTTTTTTCTGTATTTTTAAATATTAAAAATACCTTCAAAATAGTCTATATATGCATATATAAGCATATCCCAAGGTTTCATTATTTTTCTTAATTTTTTCAAAGATTTTAAATCAATTCATTGCCCTATTTCATCAAGAAAAACCCAATAATTGTCCCCAAAAATTATCATTTTTGGTGATTCATTTATTGGATTCTCATATTTATACTAAAATATAGCTAATATATTTTTTTACGTATTTTTACAAATTTATCTAGTATTTTTAAGGATAAAATTGCATAATTACAATATTAGCCATTTTTAGGCTTAAATTTGTCTCATGTTTATAAAATGGTATATTATATTTTTTAAATTGTTAATTATATATTATAAATCATTGTAGTACTTTCAATTTGTTTTCAGAAATTTATTTACTATTTTCTATAAATTAAATGGGAAAAAAAGGATATTTAAATTATAGCCAAATTTGGCTTTCAAATTCAGCCTAAATCAAACAGACCCCAACCCAATTAAACCAGCCCAAATCATCTAATTACACCATCCCAAAGACCCAAGCCCAATTTCTAAATCTACCCGACCCAATCTGATTAAATCTTGGCCGTTGATCAATTTTGATCAATGGTCCAGAGTCGTTCTTTCCAAATTAAACCAAACGACCCCCCAAACCCCTCTCATTCCTCACTCAACCGACTCTCAAATCTATCTCTCTATATCTGGTTCTCTCTAGAACCTTCCCCTTTCCCTTTCTGCTAAGATGAGCTTCACTCGCCTTCTCCGGCCACCTCCTTGCCTGAATCCATGGTGGTCTCACCACCTACCAGCCTTTTATGGCTCCTACGCGCTTGGTTAATGAAGTTTCAAGGCATGACCACAAAGAAGCTGGGTCCAGACCTTGTTTGATTCAAGTTCTATGGCCATCTCCGGCTTTGCTCCGTCAAGCCATGGCTGTTCGAGCCTGACCTGGACTCCTCCTGCTTAAATCAACGACTATCCAAGGCTTTCTCACTATCTGGGTTCTTCTGAAACCCTAGCTTTTGAGGTTCTTCTGATTTCGTTAGATCTGTTCTAGATCCGTGTTTTCCCTAGACTTTTAAACGGTTTCTCGAGATTTCTTTCAAAAAAAAAACTATGCTTTCAAAACCTTTATTCCGATTTAGGGTTTCGAGTTATTTAGATGTTTCTCTGATTTTTCTTTTTCTTTTGAATGTTTCTTCTACTATGTTTCTTTATATGTTTCTCCGACCATGTTCTTATCAGTTTCTTCTACTATGTTTCTTTATATGTATCTCCTACCATGTTCTTATCAGTTTCTTCTACTGTGTTTCTTTATATGTTTCTCCTACTGTGTTCTTATCAGTTTCTTCTACTGTATTTCTTTATATGTTTCCTCTACTGTGTTCTTACTAGTTCTTCTAATGTGTTTCGCATATTGTTCTTTTACTATGCTTCTCATGAGTTTCTGCTACTGAAAGAGCATGTTAAAGGTCTTAGTTCCTTTCTGAGACCTCTGAACTTGTTTTGTTAGTATCTTTCTCTTTGATTACTTGTCCTTGCATCTCTGCACTCGATTGATGTCAAGAACCCTAAATTTGGGAATAATTTGAGTTTTGAGACCATTGGCTATGTGATTTGTTTGATCTTCATCTCTGAACTTGTCCGATTTCAAAAACCCTAACCTCTTTGAACCTATTTCGAGTTTCTGAAATCTACTACTTGATTAGGCTTCAAAAACTTTGTTTTGACCTTTGTTTCTTTACATGGTTCTGATTCCCTGCTAAACTTTTCTAAGGTCCTTCTACTGGACCCTTTGTATTCCATTTGATACTATCTCTCTTCTACATTGCTGAGTTACTGAGACTGACCTACGTGACTATCATGTTCCTATAGTCTACTACTTACTGATTTTGCAATTGCATGACGTTTTCTTTTGACTTACGATTTGGGAGATTTTTATATGGTTAGACTCGTGAGAGTACGAGGGTTCTGAAAATGTGAAAATTATTCGATTCTGGGGCGTTGGCCTGTAGGGCATTTTGGTCATTTCACCTAATTTTACGCCGTAGCTTTGAATTTATTAGCAAAACCAGGTGTTTGCGATGTTATTTACAATGTGAAATTGAATTGAATATATTTGAGCCATTTGGAGTCGGATACTCGTGGCAAGACCGTGATTTCTAGTTGATATTGAGCCGGTTCGAGGTAAGTGGCTTGTCTAACTTTGTGGGGGGGACCTTTTCCCTTAGGATATGATCTTGAATATTTGAATGCCCCGTACGTGAGGTGACGAGCGCGTACTTGAGCTAATTGTTGTAAATCCGTTTCTACTTGGAGTATTTAAATTGAGCTTTCTTGTTTACTTGTTCATTTTAACTGTAAGTTTGTACCTATGCTAGCTTAGAGACTCATGTTTAGCTGGCTTATCTGCTTATTTGCTTTAACTGTGGTATTTGTACTCTGTGAAGCATGTTAGGCTATAATTTATTACTTCTTGTCCTGATTTTTAGCATTGTTCCGAGATTTAGGAATCGTTGTTGTTGTGTGTTTAATTTGGGACTACGGGACAGCTTCCCGGGAGATCCCTCTGTACTTGAGATATTCTGGACTGAGGGTGCGGGATACCAAGAGATCCCTGGCACATGTGTTTCTATATATTAATTGGGATACCAAGAGATCCCCGGTTTACTTATTGAGGATACCAAGAGATCCTCGGGATACTAAGAGATCCCCGACTTACTTATTGAGGATACTAAGAGATCCTCGGGATACCGGGAGATCCCCAGTGTTGACGATGAGGAAACCAAGAGATCCTCGGGATACCAAGAGATCCCCCGGCTACTATTCCTTGTGAGGGCAGTTTTCCGTGTATTGTTACCTTTGCTTTCTATTATTGTTCTTCCTTATTTACCTGGTTTAGATTCTCGCTGTAGACTTTATTTAAACTATTTCTGTTATCTCATTATTTAATATGTTACCTCAGTAGGGCCCTGACCTTCCTCGTCACTACCCAACCGAGGTTAGGCTTGGCACTTACTGAGTACCGCTGTGGTGTACTCATGCCCTTCCTGCGCATGTTTTTCATGTGCAGATCCAGGTACTTCCTCCCAGACGTATCATCCTCGTGGTGGAGAGTCCTAGCTGAGACTTGAGGTATATCTGCTACGTTCGCAGACCAGGAGTCTCTACTCCATTCCGGCTTTAGCAGATAGTTCCTTTTCTGTCCTTTCATGTTGTTTAGACATTCTGGTGTAGAGCAGTTTACTACATTCTATTAGCCTGTGTTTCCCGTGAGTTTCCGGGTTTTGGGATTTAGTTGCAGACTTCCGCTTATTTTGAGTTGTATAGGCTGAATGGTCTTATATACAGTTGTTATTTCCGTATGTTCAGTTTTAATTTATTATTCCGCAAATGTTAATTTGTTATTCTGCAGTGCTAGTCTTACCTAGTTGTAGGAACTAGGTGCCATCACGACATGTTTCATGGAGGGTGAACTGGGGTCGTGACATTAGCACCACAACAATGTGTTTATTTACTGCTTTTGTATCCCTGTCTGCTTACTACTTCTGTATAGTTCAACACTTACTCTAGCATACTGATTTCTTTCTGCCTGTTCTACTATGAATCCAAAACCCCTACCCCCTATGTGTTTAAGCTATGGTTTGAGGCATGGCAATACTGCAAGTTATTGTCCATGAATCAAACTTGATCCCCTGGGATCCTAGCCTCTAATAGTATGTGTTCTGGCAGGCTTATAGGTGCGCTAGCACTCTCCATTGCCGGGCATGCCTAAAGTCTGCCCTTGCCTAAGCAATAGGCTCTTTGCAATCTCCATATTCCCCTGAACCCCTTATGTGTGCTTATTTGTAGCTGTTTCCCTCTCCTTTTCCCCTTTTAGCATTCTGTTTTGCACTTGTCCCTGTTCTAATGGTACATCTGGGTGTGAGCATTGCCCGGAGTCCCATTGAGGCTTTTAGGGAACTTTGACACACTCAAATGGGAGAAAGGCTTTGGATCATGATCACTTGGAGTTGGTTTACCTCATATTTCAGACATGAAGTTTGAATCAGGCTCTCCTTGGTTGTACTTTTATTTTTTCTGATGTATTTTTACTTTATTCCGGGCTGTAATAATTTATAATAAACTCTTGGGGAAGGTTAGTAAAAAAGGGGCGGTTAACTATGTATGCAAAAGGGGTAGATACCATGTCTACAGGTATTTTGAATTCTGCATATGCATGTAGATACCATGTCTATAGGTATTTTAAAATCTGCAACTCAAGATTGAGGTTGTTCCCGGGTAAGTTAAAGTCCTGATGGTCGGGACCGTTTAGAGTGGTGCAAATGTTCTCAAGTGGAGCTGTGGAGATCGAATATGAAGATGGGACGAACAAGTTCACAGTGGATGCACAGAGGTTGAAACATTACCTTGGAATGACTGAAGTAAAAGGGGACAGCATGGTGATAACATTGGAAGACCCCCAGTACACAAATGTGGAGTGATGATATGATCCTGCGTCGTGCCGCGACATTAAATCAGGCGCTGCGTGGGAGGCAACCCATGTTTTCTTTTGTTTCTTTTTCTTTTGTTTGATGTTGTACCAGATGTGTAGGAGACTAACACCCTTATATTAAAAAAAAAAAAAAAAAAAAGAAAGCTCGTGATCGCTACCGCGGTGGGACTGCGGCATGACTGCGGTAAATGACGAGCATTCTGTTTTGGAGTGCTATGTCCACCGCGACCGCGGTGAAACGCAAGCATATTGAAATGCTCGCCCAGGTAAGTGACTTAATTTTTTTTTCCCTTTTCTTTCTTCTACCCCCCCCCCTACCAAAATTAAACAAAACACCCCCCTCCCCCACCACCACCACCACTTTCCCATCTCTTGTCTTCCTACCCCAACCCTAACCCACGCCCCTTTTCTTCTCTTCTTCTTCACATCTCTCACGCAACCACTTCTCTCCCACACACACCCACACACTTCCAACTCTCTTTTCCCTAACTTCCATTACTCTCACCTTCTACAAGAATCAGGTATGTCAAGCTTTCCATCTCTCTTCTTGTACTTTTCTATTTTGCAAGTTAATGCTTTAATTGTTGTAGAGCTTTTTGATTTTCTTTTCTTCTTTTTTTTAGTAGGTAATGTGTAAAATGTTGTAGAGACGAGTTTGGTATTGTTGTGTAAAGTTAAGTGTGGTGGAGTGGAATTGTAAAGTGAGAATGGTTGATGTGGGGGGTGAGTTTATGCTTATATGGGTTAGGTGTGTTAAATTATAGACCATGCTCACAAGGTGTTTGTGAAATTGCCCCAATGGAGCTGTAATGGCTAATGTGACCATGGTGGTGGTGAAGTCTGAGTAACCACCCAGGGTTCACACAACTCAAACCCTCACTAATAGTAGCATCTGTTTTGTCAGGTACAATGCACTAGTCAAGAAAGAGACATGCCACAGGTTCCTCCGCTAGTAGACCAGGAGGGTCATCCAGAGCTCGGGGTTAGGATAGTGCGGACCAGTTTGACCGCTCTCGGTTTGTTTCCAAAGCAGCTTAGGATAATTTTAATGCAAAGGCATCCAAAAACCTATTGCCAGATGTACACATTGACAGGCATGCCTTGCAAGTTGAATGCCCACGTATCTATGAAGAATTGAGGAGGCATCATCTGGACATCTTCTTTGATGAACCGGAGGAGGGCAATGTGCTGCTAGTACGGGAATTCTATGCAAATTGCTTAGAACATGTTGAGAGGGTTGTCGCGGTACGCAAGACCCCGGTGGATGCGTCTCTTGAGGCCATCCGTCGCATGTACAGGTTGCTGGTGTTCACTAGAGAGACAGATTATTACCGAGATTATCAACGCTCAAATGTCTGGTGGAAACCAATTCTTGAAACAATCTGTGTGGCTAATCGGGATCCAATATGGATAAAGCGGAGAATTACCCTGAACTCTCAATCTCTCAATTGGGAAGCTTAGTGTTGGCTTACGATCATCAACAGCTGTCTACTGCCGTCCAGCAACACCATAGATGTTAATGGGCCAAGAGCTGCGGCGATTTATTATTTCATGAGCCAACATGATCTTGATGTGGCCCGGCTCATTCAAGAAGAGATGTTCATTCGCTCCCTGGAAGTACTCAAAGGGTTCTACTTCCCCTCCCTGGTCACAAAGTTGTTTCATACTTCACGGGTTCCTGAAAATCCCATAGTAGATGGGAAGTTGCCATTGAAATCCCTATTCAGGGCTAGCAAAATCACAGTTGGAAAAGAGCCAGTTGTGGTGGTTGATGCTGATAATGATACCGATGATGATGATGAGAGAACTATGCATGCTGCCTCCCCACCAGAGCAGAGTGCTGATGAAGCCGGCCCATCACAGGCCCGCCGGAGTACCCGCATGACAGACCTGGAGCAAGAAATGGCAGGCTTACGCACTTCGGTCACTGACCTGAGTACTAGAGTTGACAATTTGGCTACTCAAAATGCTAGGTCAGAGAAAAAGATCATAGGCTGGCCCCGGGCGCTAGGGCGAGCGTGTCACCTCGATCCTGGCACCGTCTCTGATCGGGACTGAGCACCAGGGAAGTCCCCTTACCTTACTCTGCTTTAAATTCTTTGACATGGGGACATGCCAAATCTTTAAGTGTGGGGTGGGGGATAGTTATTGTTGTACAATTGTATACATTTGTTTGGTGTTGTTGTTGTTTGGTGTTGTTGGTTGTTTTTAATTAACTTCGACTTGGCCCGAAGACGGACACCTCTCGACGGGTCTCTTGAGGGACTTAAGTCGAACGAGAAAAAAAGATTTTCTTCTGTTAGGTAGTGTATCAACTCCCCCTTGATTTTTTTTTAAACCACGGTTCTTTTCCAAGGGTTTCCATTTGAATTGGGTGTAGTTAGTTTTGTTTTATCTTTTGTAGTTTAGGAACTTTTAGGAGAGGAAAGATTAGAATAGGATCCCTTGACTACATGGTACCTTGAATAGACATTGCGTTAGTGTGACACTTAGGCTCATTAGTTGACTCTAGCAATAAAGCCCTAAATTGTGTGTTCTTGAGTTGGCTTAAACACTGTGAGCAAAGTGTCGAATGGTCCTAACTGAATTGAGTCATGTGCCATGTGTGGTGAAGCTTTGTGTATTCCATGCTAACACTCAATGCCTAGAACTTGCCCTGTGTGTGTACGAAGCGAAATGGTAGTCTTAATTGGTCTGGAAAATGATATAGGTGTTTCCTTGTTGAACATATCTACATATGTTTTTACCCACCGGAGTGTATATATCCTAGTTAACCCCTTTGAGCCTGTAATCCTGTTTCCTTGACAACCACATTACAAGCCTTACTAAGTTTTGAAGTACCAATCTCTTTGAACTCTATCACCTCTTAGAAGCACTTGAATTGTAATGAATATGAAAAAGTTAAAGTGTGGGGTGGTTAGTTGGGCTTTTGAGTGGAGCTAAGAAGACATAAAAACAAAAGGGGTGCACTGGGTGATAAACAATATTAGAAGCCACCAGAATCTTAAAAAAAGAGGAAGAAGAGACTGAGCTGAATAATTTTACAAGAATAAGTCTCAAAATGGTGGTGGTCTTCAAAAGAGAAAGTGTGCTTAAAGAAGTAGGGGGTTTAACTTAATGATGTATAGGTGGAATGAAGGTTTGATAAGGTATGGGCTTAAAAGTGGAAAGTGTATTGAAGTGCTTAGGGAGGTATAGTCACTATACCCATATGTATCCTACCTGTCCCTCAGCCAACATTACAACCAAATAAAGTCCTACTTGATTCTAGACCAAATGGGCTCGATTAGTCAAGTATTACACTACGGGCAAGTCTATGGTGCGTTGTTTGTGGCATAAGAATTTATTTTTGAGGGTGAGTGAAATCTTATGTGTTTGAATTCCTCAGTGTGTGAATTATAATGACATGACACAAGTCTCTCTGTGGTGAGCAGGCACATGCTTCATGAAGGAAAGGTAAGTCTGGACCTTTGACTGAGTGTATGAAAGCCGGTTAGGGACATTACGTGGCTAGAAAGAGAGTCCACTCTTGAGGTTAGGAGGTTACACTAAGGTATTCTATCCATGTGAATTATTCTTGGTATAAGGAGTAGGGAAGTGACCCAATGATGATTAAGTCTATAGAGTGTGGTTTTGTTGCTAGAGGACTAGCAACGGTTTAAGTGTGGGGTGTTGATAGTAGCCTATATTATATGGTGTAGATGCTATGTATGCCTTAAGTTAACCATACTTTATTGATGTTTTTAAGTGCTAAATGATAACAAAATGCTCTAATTGAGGTTTTTTATGCTTTGCAGGAACTACCCCGAGTTAGGAGGAGAGTATAAAGTGTTTTGGGGTCAAATATGTAGATACAAGGCCAATCGAGAAGATCCCGGATGAAAACGAGCAAGAAAAGGTGAAGAAAAACTGGGCAACAGCTCACCGCGACAGCGGTGGGACAGCGGCTGGAACGCAGTGAAAGAAGGCGAAAAACAGAATGTTTGCAAAATGCCGTGGTCGTGCCGCGTCCGCGATGGATCTGGAGACAACCAAGAAGTTTGAGGGCCAAAGTGTAAATCGTGGGAAACTTATCCTAACCCTATATAAACTCAACAAACTCGCCCAAGTGGAGGTTGATAACTAGGGATTTTGACGTGTTTCATGCTCCTTCTTGCTTACGCTTTGATTATAAATTCTTACAAAATAGTCCCAAAAGGCTCATAAGTTGTGCTTGATTGCAGGTTTGATCAACAAAGTGACGAGATGTCAAAGATCGGCTTAAAAGGAGTGAAACCTGCACAAGTACCAAAGACAAGACAAACAGGCCTAGTGCGGCCGCACTACACTTTGTGCGGTCCGCACTAGGGAGATTCAGAGACCTGGATTTTAAGGCATCAAAGTAGTGCGGCCGCAGTAGATATAGTGCGGACCGCACTGAAGACACCGCGACCGCACTACCATTTTATGCGGTCCGCGAAAGCAAACTTCAGAGAGATGTCAAGTGCCAAGGTTCAAGCCCGTGCGGTCCGCGGTCGTGTTTGTGCGGACCGCGCTAGATGCCTCCGCGGCCGCAGTCCATTCTGTGCGGTCCGCGGAGTCTGGGTTCAGAGAGTTGATTTTTCGGAGTCAAGAGCCTAGTGCGGCCGCACACCATTTTGTGCGGTCCGCACTAACTCCGCAGGGGCAATTTTGTCCAGTTTTTCCAGCTTCGTATAAATAGAACATTTTTCCATTTTTAGGGCATCAGATATTACAATACTGTAGCTGAGCTTGTGAGACGATATTTCTTAGCCATTTTTGGCATCTTTACGTAGTTTTAATCATTGAAACTTTGTATTTATTTTAGTAATTAATTAATATGTCTTTCTCTTCATCTATTTCTCTGATTTTATCTTCAAGCATGAGTAGATAAACCCATTAGCTAGGGTTGTGGCTCAACCCTAGTATGGGTAATTGATGGGTGTTGTGGTTTAAGGTTAGATTGATTATGGGTGTTTGTTATTTGGGTCAATTTTATGGTTTAATTTATGAATTAGTGGTTGCAAACAATAGTTTGTGCTAAGTTGACCTAGGCTCTTCTTGAGAAAGAGAGCCTAAGTCTCCAAAATTGACTCAACAAGGAATTGGGATGGACTCAAGAGATTTGATAGTCCCAATTAAAGGGTTAAACCTCGAGAGAGTAATTACCCAACTTGAACCCTAGTTGCTTGGGAAAATATGCATACCTAATTGGTCTCGAGAGAGTCAATTGGGCAAAACCACTCTTTCTACCGAGAGGTGTACCTAGGCTCTTCTTGAGAAAGGAGCCTAAGTCTCCAAAATTGACTCAACAAGGAATTGGAATGGACTCAAGAGATTTGATAGTCCCAATTAAAAGGTTAAACCTCAAGAGAGTAATTACCCGACTTGAACCCTAGTTGCTTGGGAAAATATGCATACCTAATTGGTCTCGAGAGAGTCAGTTGGGCAAAACCACTCTTTCTACCGAGAGGTGTAGAGTGGGTAGTATCGAGCAACGGTTATAACATATTTCCCCAATCATGTCAATCGTGCCTTAGATGCAATTACCCGTCAATTAGCCACCTAGGTGAAAGTCACTACCCTAGTGCTTTTTAAACTATTAGATACAACTTGTAGCAATTTACTCTTAGTCTAATTTAGTTTGCAATTATAATTTGTAGTTTGATCATAGTAGAATATAAAGAAAAACCAAAAATGAATAGAAGACCAATTAAGAGCATACACGCAATCCTAAGCTAAATAGATACTCGATTCCAATCCTAGCTCTCTGTGGATTCGATCCCGACCCACAAATCGGGTAAAATCTATTGCGACCCTCTCTCGCTACTTTTTAGTGGTGCGGAGTTGGCTGCGATCACTTTTTGGCGTCGTTACCGAGGAGCTAACGGTTTTGGCTATCTATTTAGTTAGTTTTGTGTGTTGTTCTTCTTTCCTTCTTTGTTACTAATTTGTGTGTGTGATTACTACAGGTACCAAATGGCTTTAAATGCTAATGAACCTCTTGGAAATGTGCTTGCGGGGGAGGAGGTTGATGAAATTGGAGAGGATGAGGTGCCTCTTGTACCTCCCGGACCACGACGAGGCCGTCAGGCCAATGCTAATGAGAACGTTCCAAGCCCTCCTCCGCCACCTCCAAGAGTGGCTCCCACAGTATTACAGAACCAAGGATATGCAAGTGCTATTGTCCCACACAAAATCTGGGCGGGCAATTTCCAGATAACTAATGTGATGTTGACCTTACTTGAGCAGCGTGGGTATTTCATGGGCGCTACGAATCAAACCTACAAACATCTAAAAGGGTTCGTGGATACATGTTGGGGTAGCAAGCAGACGAATGTGTCCGAAGATGCTCTTAGGTTGAGACTTTTCCCGTTCTCACTTCGGGGAAAGGCATTGGATTGGCTAGAGAGACTCCCCAACCATTCCATCACTACTTGGGATGAGTTGGAAGATAAGTTTATTGCTAAATTCTTCTCACCCGGGCATATAGCGGAACTTCGAGATGAGATATTGTCTTTCAAGCAAGAACCCACGGAACCTTTGCATGAGATTTGGGAGCGGTTTAGAACAATGGTGAAAGAATGTCCAAACAACGATATGACCGAGGTGATGATTCAACAAACCTTCTATCGGGGCATCAATACTACAAATAAATGCATAGTCAATCAATTGGCTGGGGGTAATTTCATGAAGTTGCCTTATGACGAAGCCTGTGAGATTCTTGATGAGATGGCAGATACCTCCTCCACATGGCAAAGTAGAGCCAATGTCCCCCAAGGTGACCCTACGGTTATTCATTTGCATAAGGAATTGCACGACCATGGGCAAGCTATAGCGGAGTTGACAACTACTATGAACCAATTGGCTAAGGCACAATTGCAACAAGTCCAAAACCCTCGCCAAGTGAATGCTATGGAAGGTGTTAATATGCTTACCAACAAGAGGAGGCAAAGAAGGCAACAAAACCAAGGGAATTCTGAGCAATTTGGTGATGATTGTGATGGGTTTCAAAATGATGGCTATGATGAGCAAAATGAAGAGGTCCAATATGTTAACAACTATCAAGGCAATAGAGGCAACTCTTCAAACCAACAACAATGGCGACCCCAAGGAAATTGGGGCAATCAACAACAAGGTGGTGGTAATTGGAACAACAACAACCAAGGCGGTAATTGGGGGAACAACAATCAAGGCAACCAAGGGAATTGGAATGGTAATAATTATAATTGGGGTGGCAACAATAATGAAGGTGGATGGAATAACGGAAATCAAGGAAACCGGGGGCAAGGCTTTCAAAGGCCCCCAATGTACCAACAACCGAACAATCCACCCCCGTTCCCTTCTCAAGGATCTAGTTCTTCGGGTAATGATATGGGAAGAATAGAAATGATGTCCGAACAAATGATGAAGAAGAACCAAGATTCCGATGCTCAATTGGCTTCCCACAATACCTCTATCCGGAACTTGGAGGTACAATTAGGCCAAATCTCTCAATCGTTGAATACTCGCCCTAAGGGTGCTCTACCAAGTGACACGGTAGTGAACCCAGAGGGTGGGAACAATCATGCGATGGCGGTTACAACAAGAAGTGGGAGAGGCGGTGATGTGCATGCCTCGAAAGATAAGCAAGTTGTTGATGACGATATTGAGTTGCAAGAAGATGCGGTTCCTTTGGTAGTTGAAGATGTGGTTGATGACAATGTGAACAATGAAGTGAGGATTGACATTAATGAAACCGAGGTGGAAACTCAAGAGGCCGTGAACCCGTCTAGGGAGCACGTAATTGACATGTCGGAGCCGGTTGTGCCAAATTTAAGGCACCTTTGCCTAGGACACCTCCCCCTATCCTCAGAGGCTAGCCAAGCAGAAAAGTGAGAATCAATTCAAAAAGTTCATCGACATGATGAAGAGCTTATCCATCAACGTGCCTTTGGTGGAGGCTTTGGAGCAAATGCCTGGTTATGCTAAATTCATGAAAGATCTGGTTACAAAGAAAAGATCAATGGACTGTGAAACTATCAAGATGACCCACCAAGTTAGTGCCATAGTACATTCAATGGCCCCGAAATTAGAGGATCGTGGTGCTTTCACTATCCCCTGCACTATTGGTAGTGCAGACTTTGCCAAAGCTTTATGTGATCTTGGGGCGAGCATCAATTTAATGCCCTTCTCAGTTTTCAAGACTCTGGGTATTGGGCCACCAAGGCCAACTTCCATGAGATTACAGATGGCAGATAGATCAATGAAGCGACCTTTGGGTATAGTTGATGATGTGCTTGTCCGGGTGGACAAATTTATCCTGCCAGCGGACATTGTAATTTTGGATTGTGAGGTCGACTATGAGGTCCCGATCATATTAGGGAGACCTTTCCTTGCAACGGGGAAGGCATTGGATGATGTTGAAGCGGGTGAACTAACTTTCCGAGTGGGGGATGAGAAGGTAGTCTTCCATGTTTGCAAATCCATGAAGCAACCCAATAGCACCGAGGTGTGTTCATTTGTGGACATTGTCACAGCTGTGATCGTGGATGACACAAGTTCTATGATTAACGTGGAGGATCCCCTTGAGGCCGTGCTATTAAATCTTGATGTTAATGATGATGCAAGCAGAGTGGAGTGTGTCAATGCTCTACATGGGATGGGCTCTTATTCCTATGAGCCGAGAAAATTGTCTTTGGATCTTGAAAATCGGAAAAGCTCCACCAACCAAACCATCAATTGAGGAGCCACCGGTGTTGGAGTTGAAGCCACTTCCTCCACACCTCAGGTATGAATTCTTGGGCTCTAATTCAACTTTACCAGTTATTCTTTCTTCTTTCCTTACTAACATGCAGGTTGAGGCCACTTTGGAGGTGCTTCAAAGGCGAAAAAGGGCAACTGGATGGACTCTTGCGGATATTCGGGGAATAAGCCCCGCATTTTGCATGCACAAAATTATTTTGGAGGATGATGCAAAGACTTCCTTAGAACATCAAATGAGGCTCAACGAGGCAATGCAAGAGGTGGTGAAGAAAGAAGTAATCAAGTGGCTAGATGCAGGTGTGGTGTATCCAATCTCCGATAGCTCATGGACTTCTCTGGTGCAATGTGTACCGAAGAAAGGTGGGATGATTGTGGTGACAAATGACAACAATGAAATTATTCCCACTCGGACGGTTATCGGATGGCGGGTATGCATGGACTACCAGAAGCTAAATAAAGTGACCCGTAAGGATCATTTCCCTTTGTCATTCCTTGACCAAATGCTTGATCGACTTGCGGGGCGAGCCTTTTATTGCTTTCTGGATGGATATTCGGGTTATAATTAAATCCTAATTGCTCCGAAGGACCAAGAGAAGACACATTCACCTGCCCATATGGTACATTTGCTTTTTCTCGGATGCCGTTCGGGTTGTGCAACGCTCCGGCGACCTTCTAACGATGCATGATGGCTATCTTCACCGACATGGTGGAAGATATTTTGGAGGTCTTTATGGATGATTTTAGTGTGGTTGGTTATTCATTTGAAGAATGTTTGGGTAATTTGGATAGAGTGTTGGCCCGGTGTGAAGACACCAATCTAGTTCTTAATTGGGAAAAATGCCACTTCATGGTTGAAGAGGGTATAGTGTTGGGTCACAAAATTTCTAAGCATGGGATTGAAGTAGACAAAGCCAAGATTGGGGTGATTTCAAGACTTCCTCCCCCCACTTCTGTCAAAGGGGTGAGAAGTTTCCTTGGGCATGCGAGGTTCTACCGACGGTTCATCAAGGATTTTTCGAAGGTTGTGAATCCCCTTTGCAAGTTGCTAGAGAAAGATGCTAAGTTTGTGTTTGATGAGAAATGCATGGAGGCCTTTGAACTTCTTAAGCACAAGTTGACCACCACCCCGATCATTACCGCACCCAATTAGAGCTTGCCTTTCGAGCTTATGTGCGATGCAAGTGACATTGCGGTTGGGGCAGTGTTAGGTCAAAGAGTGAACAAAATGTTTCATCCCGTGTACTATGCAAGCAAGACTATGAATGAAGCTCAACAGAACTACACGGTGACGGAGAAGGAATTGTTGGCTATTGTGTTCGCCATGGAAAAATTTCGGCCATATCTTATGGGGGCCAAAGTCATAGTGCACGCCGACCATGCCGCCCTTAGGTATTTGATGACCAAGGAAGATTCCAAGGCAAGGTTGATGCGATGGATGTTACTTCTTCAAGAGTTTGATTTGGAAATAGTGGACCAGAAAGGTAGTGAGAACCAAGTAGCGGATCATTTATCCCACTTGGAGGAGGAAGAAAAGCCGTGTGATGGCTTGGATATCAATGATACATTCCCCGATGAGCAACTACTTTCTGTGTCAATGTGTGATATGCCACGGTTTGCGGACATTGCTAATTTCCTTGTAACTGGCATCATCCCGTGTGACTCTCTTCTAACCAAAGGAAGAAGCTCAAACGGGATAGTTTGGACTTCTATTGGGACGAGCCATACTTGTTCAAGATTTGCACCGACGGATTCATCCGGAGGTGTGTACCTGAGGAGAAGCAATTTAGCATTTTAGAGGCTTGTCATTCCTCCCCCTATGGTGGCCATCATGGAGGGGCGAGGACGGCTTCAAAAGTTCTGAGTTGTGATTTTTATTGGCCAACCTTATTCAAAGATGCAAGTGATCTAGTAAAAAGATGTGATCAATATCAACGAGCGGGCGGGATTTCCAAGAAAGATGAGATGCATCTAAACACCATTCTTGAAGTTGATGTCTTTGATGTATGGGGTATCGATTTTATGGGCCCTTTTGTAAGCTCGTGTGGAAACACCTACATTCTTGTGACGGTTGATTATGTATCAAAATGGGTCGAGGCCGTGGCCTTGCCCAACAATGAAGCTAGGAGTGTAGTGCCATTTCTGAAGAAGAGTATTTTTGCAAGGTTTGGTACACCTGGGCAATTATTAGTGATGGAGGATCGCATTTTTGTAATAGAGCTTTTAATGCCTTGCTTTCCAAGTATGGTGTCAACCACAAAGTGTCTAGGCCTTATCATCCTCAAGCAAGTGGCCAGGTGGAAGTGTCTAACAGGGAGATCAAGAGCATTTTGTCCAAAAGCGTCAATGCCAATAGGACCGATTGGTCTAAAAAGTTAGATGATGCTCTATGGGCTTACCGGACCGCTACAAGACCCCAGTTGGTGTTTGGGAAAGCATGTCATCTACCAGTGGAGTTGGAGCATAAGGCCACGTGGGCCTTGAAGAAATTGAATCTTGATTGGGATGTTGCTGCTAATCTTTGGGTTGAACAACTCAATGAACTTGATGAATTCCGGTTCCATGCATACTCTAGTTCGTCCTTGTATAAGGACAAGATGAAGTACCTTTATGATAAATATGCTCGTGGAAAGGAGTTCAAAGTTGGTGATTTGGTGCTATTATTCAATTCTCGTCTAAGGTTGTTCCCGGGAAAACTTAAATCAAAATGGAGTGGACCGTTTGAAATTGTTTGTGTGACCCCCTTTGGTGCTCTTGATTTGAAGAACAAAAGTGGTGAAGTTTTTAGAGTGAATGGGCACCGGGTCAAGCATTATCTTGGGAAGTTTGATGATAGCCATGTGGTGGCTGTTGTTCATTTCAAATGATGTGATGGTAACACGCGTCGTGCCGCGACGTTAAATCAGGCGCTTCTTGGGAGGCAACCCATGTGTTTTCTTTTTGTTTTCTTTGATTTTCTTTGTAGTATAGGGTTGATTTTTAGGCTAACTGGTTGTGAGATGTTACAGGATTGAGTTGATGCAGTGCGGGACATAATTGAAAAATTGCACAGGTCTCTGAAGTTTCCAGTGCGGCCGCACTACCATTTTGTGCGGTCCGCACTGGTCAAGGGTGACAAAAATTGCTCTCTAAAGTTTGCCACCACGATCGCGATTGATTTGATGCGGTCCGCAGTGGACCACCGTGGTCGCGGTCTATTTTGTGCAGACTGTGGTGGGTTACTGAGTTGAAATGGAACATAATAGACCAGTGCGGACCGCGGTCCATTTTGTGCGGTCCGCACTGGTAGGTGAGCATGGGCCCCAGGGGTTTCTCTATAAATAGACCCCAAGGACCTCCTTTTACCCTTTTCACGAATTTGAACCTCAGAGCTATTCTTTACTGTTCATCCCTTGCATCTTGATCGTAATTCTTGCTTGACATCGATTAGTTGCACTTCATCTCTATATCCGGTAACATTTCACTCAATTCTTCTTTGTTTAATTGTATAATTTCATTTTATTTTTATTTTTCTTAGATTATAGTTCTTCTTCTTCCCGTAATTAGTTCGATTTTTAGGTTAAGTTAGTGTAAATGATGATTCATGTGGACATAGTGAGTATAATGGACTGGGAAAACATTTAGGGACCCTAATTAGGTAAACATTTGGACTTAATTGCAAAATTTGATAAACCCTAGTTTAGTGCCAAAATTGGGCACCCTGTGCGGACCGCGGTCAATTTTGTGCGGTCCGCGGTGCCCCAGTGCGGCCGCGGTTGATTTTGTGCGGTCCGCACTGGTAAGATTCAGAGGCTATGTTTTGTGAAACCCACACCGGTGCGGACCGCGCTCGATTCTCTGCGGTCCGCGGTGGTCCCAGTGCGGCCGCACTACCATTTTGTGCGGTCCGCACTGGGCAATTTTTGCAACTGTCTGCAACACTGTGACTCTGTTCTGCAATTTGTTCTGCTGTAATAACTTGAACTGCCTCTCGTCAGTCAGCTCCCCCAGCCCCACAGGTACCTCAGTCAATCGACGATGTGCTCAAAGAGATACTTGAGAACCAGAAGAAGATCCTCGGCACTCAGGCTGCGCTCACAAAGGCAGTGGATTCACATAGCAAGGCTCTCAAGGAGCTTGCTAAGGAGCATAGGAAGCTGCGAAGACACGGGCCTCCAAGGAGTCCATAAAGGAGTTGCGGGCAGATGTTGATAGATTGAAGGCAGACAGCTTCCTTTGGACCTGTTGCTTGATGATCCTGTCCCAGCAGCTCATCCACACCCGGAGCAGACCCAGAGGCCTCCGAAGAGGAGGAGGATGATCCCTAGAGCAGATGATGCTATCATCCAGTTGGCGGACCCACCGGAGACCTCCTCCAGTCAGCCACAGGATGTACCAATGCCACAGCCTGTCGAGGTCCAAGCCCAGGTTCCAGTAGCTGAGGAGCAGACCACCGGGAACCAGTCTGAGGTTCCCGAGCACACAGAGGACCCAGGGACCACCCATGATCCTATGCAGACAGACACGGCTTAGGGAGCCCTCTATATCCTTTTTCTATCTTTTTGGTACTTATTTAGACTAGTTGGCATTGGGGACGATGCCAGCTTTTATTTGAGGGGGTGAGCCCTACATTTTGGATGACTGTATATATTGATATTTTTATGCTTTCTTGACTTTTCACTTTTGGTCTGTATATAAAGTTACATCATACTGTATATATTCATCCCCCGTTGTATATTCAAATTCCCTCTTGTATATATTTATTCTGTTTTCCGCAAAATTTTTCGTTTTTAGCTTCTTATTTGTGATTCGTAGCTTTTTGTTTTCGTAGTTTTTCAATAAACCTTTGGTTTTCTTAATGCCACGGTTCTTTCCAAAGGTGGAATGTTGTGTGAACCAGGTGGCTCTTCCCAATGATAGATGGCGTGACAACCTTCTTAAGGGTTTGAGTTCGTTTTTCTTTTTGTTTTTAGTAGTTTGTAGTTAAAGGTACCTCAAGCAAAGCTTCACTTGGGCCTAGCACATTTGCCTTTGATCTTATGGTCAAAAACAAATTGTTGTGTTTAGGATGGTGAAAGTCGTGACCTTGAGACTCTTGTGTTGACCGATAATCATCAAGTGGTTTTTTGGGACCATTGTGTGCTCAAATTGTATCTAAGGTTGTTGTGGGCCCCCGACTCTATGTCTTTAGCAATCCCCTAGCTTGTGTGGTGAGTAATTGAATTGCGAGTCCAAGTCCCGAGCCATTGGTCTAGAACTTGCCCTGAATGTTTGTTGAGGCGAAATCCTAAGTGAATTTTGACTTGAGGCGTGATTATAGGCTCTCCTTGATCCAAATGATATATTGAACAATCCCATAGCCTACCAATGATAAGATCCCTAGTCAACCCTTTTGAGCCTTAGACCTCTTTCTTTCAAGAACCATGATACAAGCCTATACCCGTTCTAAAAGATACCCTCTCTTGGCACCCAAATCTTTCCTTTAGCATATGGCAAAAGTATAAGTTTGGGGAGAGAGACGAGGATTGCAACAAAGTGGTAAAAAGGCACAAAAGTGAAAAAAAAGAAAGGCAATGAAAAAGAAAGAAAAGCAAAAAAAAAAAGGGCAAAGAGAAAGTTCAATGTGAAAAAGAATGAAAAGGGATCCAAAGAAAAGCAAAGTATGAAAGATGTGGAAAGTTGAAAAAGGAGAAAAAGTTTGAAATGTGCAAGAAAGAGTGACAGTGTGTCTCTCTAACCTCTTAGAAAGAAGTTAAATGACTCAAAGAGTCAAGTGAATTGTGCCAAATGAATCAAAAGAAGTGCTTAAGGAAAGATGGAACTCACTTAAACAAAAATTTGTCCTACCCTAAATCAAAAGCCTTCATAATGACTCCACAAAAGCCATATATGATCTTAAGTTGAATGAAGATTACATTAGTGGATACTTACATAAGGGGCAAGCATATGGTACCTAGAGCCGGACTTGTGACATTTCCTTGAGAGAGATGAGTGAATTCCCATTAACCTCGTTTTGTGTGCCACTATTCTAAAGGTGAGGTTTGCTTAGGAAGAGTTGAGGATGTGTGAGTTTGGGTTCCACAATGACCAAAGTAATTGAAAAGAGTTCTTTGATGTATTGAGTCAACTCTTGATGCTCTTGTGTCGCACTTGATCCATGGTTTTTCAAAGGTTAAATATTATTAATGACTCATGTGTGTCGAGGGCAATTGTTAGTCCCAATTGATGCTAGTTGAGGTTGTTTTAGGAAAGCTGAAAATTTATTGGATTTTCCCTTAAGGGGTGGGTCTTATTTTGTTTGCTTGAGGACAAGCAAAAGCTTAAGTTTGGGGGAGTAGGTGAAGCTGGTTTTTAGACTAAATTGGAGGCAAGAACAAGTGTGAGAAGATCAAGACACCATTAGAGTTTTTAAATCTTCTTCTTGCTATCATTATTTGCGAATTATGAATGATTTTATGGTTTTATCTTGCTTTACTATAAGTAGCTAAACATTTAATCTAGGGTTGATGGCACCAATTGCTAGATGAAGCTTTGACTCAATTTTGTTGTAATCGAGCCGGGTTTATTATATGATTGTTCAACTATGCTTGTATGGTGATTAATTGAATGGGCCCTTGATTAATCGAGTCTAATTGCCTAGTGTTGCTTGAGAAAGAATAGTAGGTTAGATCGTTGTTGAACAACACCACTTTTGGGTAATTGAAGAGATTCATTTCTTGAATTTAAAAGTGGGGTTAGAAATAACGTAACTTTAGTGGGATAAATCCAAGCTGCATAAATTATCAGCTAGAGTAGTTCGAGAGAATGCTCTAGTAAATTATCGTAGTTGATCGAGAGATAATTGCGGTAACCCATAGCTTATAATCCTCATAGAGTATCACGGCGAGATTATAGCAAAAGAGTTAAGAATTAAGCTAGCAATTGGGGAAATCAATGCCCTAGATCTTTTTACCATCGAATTATCTTTAATTTAGAATATTGTAGTTTTAATATCCTTTTACATTAGTTAAATAAATCTCTCTGTTTATTGATAAAAATCTTGGATCTGGATATTGGTTGAACTTGTATTAGCATCACGAATAGTTGTAATAGATAGGTTAGTTCCCTGAGAATTCGACTCCGGACTTGAAAAACCGGATTATATTTGCAACGACCGCTTTGTCTTTCATAAAGCATAGTTGGGCGTGATCATAAGGCCTCTCACATTCCAACTTATCATGTTAACCATGTCCAGATGTAGGTAGTATACTGCCTCCACCTTTACCTGGTTCATAACTCTGCTTGCTCATACTCTTCGATGTATCCCCTTTCTCTAAAGCTTGAAAGGTATTTGTAACTTGCATAAGTGTCTTCTAAAATCTCAGAAACTTCCCCACCTTAGTTGGTTGGACCCACCCTATTTCCTTCTGTTGTATCCCAACATTTGTTTTCATCTGTCTACTCTCTGTTTCTGCATCTTTCCTTTGTGGTGGTATAGGATCAAGCACCACCTTTTGATTTGTGTAGTCTTCTCTGGCCCATTTTCCCCTACTAGTATGCCCCCTTGTTTCTTCTTATTCTCCTTGTTCTTCCTGCATATCTCCTCTGTATGACCATACTTGTGCACACATTGCATATGGAAGGCTTTCAATCATACATAACTCTGAGTGAATACTACACCCTTTTCATTTCTGAAGTAAACCTCATCAGGCAACTGTTCACCAATATCCAACTCTACCAGTAACCTAGCAAAGTATAACCCCACTTTTCTCTCTGTATTCCTGTCGACCATCAGAGGCTTGCCCACTAAAGTCCCAATTTTGCTCAGCCCTTTTGCACTCCAATATTTAAAATCCAGCACAGAGAGTCGAATCCATGTAGGGACTGAATGTTCATCTTTGGAAAATTCCATTTCAGGTGCCCACGCCTTGACAATAAATGATTTATTATCGAAGTGGTAGATACCTCCTTGTATAACCTCATTTCTCCGTTCCACATTGTCAAATCGGGCCAGGATTATCCCATTCTTCAGCATCGTTATTTTGTTGATTCCTAGTTTACCCCCACAATCTCTGAATAAATCCATTGAGCACCGCAAATGGTGTCGAGCCCCAATACATAACATATAACTGCACTACCCCAATACTCAATCTCAGAATTAATATCATCTAAGTCAATTCCCCCAATTTTGTTTTCCCCTCCGACATCTCGTTCCACATATTTCAATTTGAAACCAGCATTAGTTATCTTCGTGATCAAAATTTTCCCAAATTGAGGCCTTAACACTCGTAGTCTCTGTTTCACTAATTTTATTGTTCTTACTCGTCTCAATTTCACTCTGTTCAACTTCATCAGCCCGGGAGATTCTGCACCCACTACTGTTAGCATGCATCACCTTTAGCCATTTGCCTAAATTCGCTTTTGTTATTTCCACGTTGCCCTTTGGTGTGCTAGGTCGTTGCCTGTCCCGTACTAGTGAATTCACTCTCGAAATTGCCCGATTTCCTTCGTTAATCGTCGTAGCTTGTGCACTTACTTTCATTGTTTGCTTCACCGCCTTCCCCACAAAATCTGAGTCAACACCACCGCCTGAGCGATTGGTCTTTCCCTGCTTCCCATGGTTGGCACCCGCTTTGGCTAACGTGCGCCTAGAGAGAGAAAGACGGCAACATGTAAATTGAAATGCATGCATGTCTTTTCAAATTATTACTACTGCTGTTAGCGTACTCTTTTCCTTTCTTTTTTATAAGTAGGCATTTGAATATAAAAATTATAATTTTTGAAAAAAAGTACTCCTCCTGTTTCAATTTAGGTGATGCATTTTTTCTAACTTGTCCGTTCCAAAAAGAATGACGCATTTTTATAATTAGAAATAATTTAATTTTAAACTCTTCATTTTACCCATTTTACCCTTAGGGGTCATTTAATTTGAATACGGCTTATGCCGGGATGTTATGCTGGGATTAGTTATGTTGGGAGTATTTATCCTGGTATTATTTTTTATCCACTGTTTGGTATGTTGTATTAAAAATGATAATTGCATAATTTCTAAGAAGAAGGTATAAGTTGTCCTGGCACTAATTACCCCACCCTCTACAAGGTATAAGTTATCCCGGTACTAATTTTAATCCCGGGATAACTTATACCAAGTTTGCTAACCAAACAAAGTATTAAGGTGGTATTAATGTTTTATACCAGCAGTATACCTTCTTATACCTCATACCAAAGGACCCCTTAATGAGAAGCTTTTATAATCACACAAATGTCATGGACCCACAAATCTTTTATCCCTTAAGCTTTTAAGATCACAAGTTTCAAAAGTCTTCTTTTTTTCCTTAAAACTTCGTGCTATGTCAAACTACCTCATCTTGAAACGGGGGGAGTAATATTTGAAGTTAGGTTGAAAAATAATATTTGGAATTTGAAATTAATTTTAGATATGTATTTTAAAAAATATTGAATTTTTGTAAGTGGGAAAACAGAAATTTCTGAAAATTCTAACAAAGTAGTCAAAATCACTTTTTAATTTTTGAAAAACTCATTTTCAAAAAAAATTTAAAAACTTGTACAAAATTTAATGGACAAAGACGTTTTTGAAAAGAAAAAAAAAAATCTATGGCCAAATGTGTCCTAAATGTTACATCGATTTCATCATTCAGGACAACTGACAAGAAAAATGTGGAGGCTATTCAAACAAACCGCCACTTATATCACCACAAATTCATGCGTGTAAGAAGCCACCACATCAACTACCAACAAAAAAACAAAGGAAGCCACCACACTAATTTCCAAACAACTAATCTAACGCTTTATTTTATATTCACAATTTAATTGAATACGAAATTATAAAAAGAAAGAAAACACGTCTGACACAACCTAAAGTACCCTTATTAGAACACGTGGTCTTAATATTTACATAATAATTAGAGCGTGCAATTAAACATAAAATGAAAAATTAAAGTTTGAATTTTTTAAATATAAAATATTTCCTTTTCGCTAGGAGTAAAACATAACGGGTTTGTTTGGTATGAAAAAAAATATTTTTGAAACATATTACTTCTTCTATTCCATTTTATGGATGAGGTTCGGAGTACAAGGATCAAACTATCTAATTTTTAGTATGAACCCATACATAGAATCTTCATATTTTTCATATATATATTTAAATTATATAAAAAATATAATAAATTACGATAATTAACGTTTCAAAAATATTTAAAAGGCATATGAGAAAATAACAGTAAACAAAAACTCTTTTGACTCTCTAAATAGTAAAAACAAAAGCGGAAAACCCATTTTTCCCTTTTGATAAAAGAAAAACATTAATTTTGATATTTGATTGCGTAACTATTTTGTTTCTTGTACCAAACACACCCAAAATAAAATATTGCTATCCAACACGCCACTTATCAACTCCTCCCTCAGCCTCAACCATGAAAATATAAAAGAGAGGTAGCACCTCATCTCTTCTCTCCCACAGTAAATTATATCAAAAATGAGTTGTACAAAATATGAAGGAGTTGACATATTTGATTTTGTGATCAAGAAAGCAAATGGAATAAAAGGCCTAGTAGACACAGGCCTTAAAAATGTGCCAAAACAATGCATTCAGCCAGAAGAGCAAAGACTAGACAAAAACCAATTACAAATTGACAATCAAGAATCAATCCCAACCATTGATCTGTCCAATTGGGATGATGTAAATGTTGCAAAATCAATTCAAGAAGCAGCCAGCAAATGGGGTTTCTTCCAAATAATCAATCATGGGATTCCAATTGAAGTTGTTGAGAATTTGAAGGAAGCTGGTCACAGGTTCTTTGAGTTACCAGCTGAAGAAAAAATCAAGTATTATAAGGAAAATGCTGGACCTGATGAATCTGTGCTCATGTTTTGGAGTGCAATAGGTGAGAAAGATGAGAAGGTTTTGGAATGGAGGGATAGTATAAAACATGGTTGTAATCCTGGGGATGATAGTAATCTTTGGCCTCCTCAAACCAGGTAATTAGCTCTTCTCTTAACTTTGCTGAAATGTCTCTAAATTTTATTCACTAGTAGTACGTCACAACACTATATATTTGTTACGCTAAATAACTTAAATTTATTACAGTAGCAAAATCATAATAGTATTATTTTTCTATTACATTAAAGCAACTGAAATTTACTCCCTATATATATATATATATATATATATATATATATATATATATATATATATATATATATATATATATATATATATA